>NW_015161456.1:223609-240075 GCF_001447785.1 Gekko japonicus | reverse complement strand
TATTATTAACAACATTTCTGAATGGGGAACTAGATGCATATTAGCATACTGATCAGGTGAAAGACTGCATAAAATGGAGAGTGTCTAGGTACTCAGAACCACAACGGCATGCTCAAAGACAAATACCTCCGACCATATGGTCGTTGTGATGGGTTATTATTATTAACAACATTTCTGAATGGGGAACTAGATGCATATTAGCATACTGATCAGGTGAAAGACTGCATAAAATGGAGAGTGTCTAGGTACTCAGAACCACAACGGCATGCTCAAAGACAAATACCTCCGACCATATGGTCGTTGTGATGGGATAAATGATGTGGGGAAGCAAGCTCAGTTTAGGGTATGGGCCATAACATACAAAGCCCTTGCTGGACCACCTCTCTCCCTAGGCTTTGCCGCAACAACTTCACTCACGCCAGCAGGGGCTTCGGCAGGTGCCAGCCTGAAAATGGGCAAAGTCCACAACTGCCTGTACACGTGCCTCCACCTTTGTGGCTCCCGCTTTGTGGGACGGCCTGCCCGAGGTCAGGAAAGCTCCCACTCTCCTGGCTGTCCGCAAGCTATGCAAAACTGAACTGTTCAAGTGGGCTTTCCTGAGCAGGGAATAAGGTTGCACGGCACTACATGGTTTTACAGACGTGTTTGAACAAATGATTAGGGACTGTGATCCAGACTGCTGTGTATAGCTTATAGTGAGCAGGATCCTATTATGTTGATATTTGTACTGCTTAATTTGTCATGCAAATACTTATGTTATGCTTCTGTTCTTTCTGGTGGTTCCAGACTTCTAAAATCCTCAAGCATCGTTTACTGAATGTCCCATTTTGTTGATTGTTCTGGCTCACTATGTGTAATTCCCCTTGAGTCCCTGTGAGAAAGGTAGACTATAAATAACATTAATTAATTAAATAGATAAAGCTGTAGGGGGCTTAGGATGGGTCAATAGATGAGCATTAGGTAAAGGTAAAGGTTCCCTTGCTCGAAAGCCAGTCAAATCTGACTCTAGGGTTGCAGTGCTCATCTCCGTTTCAAAGCCGAAGAGCCAGCGCTGTCCGAAGACATTTCCGTGGTCATGTGGCCAGCATGACTAAACACCAAGGCGCACGGAACGCTGCTCCCTTCCCACCGAAGTGGTCCCTATTTATCTACTTGCAATTTCTCGCTTTCGAACTGCTAGGTTGGCAGGAGCTGGAACTAGAGATGGGAGCTCACTCCATCATACGGCAACTCGGGTCTCAAACTGCTGAACTATTGACCTTCCACAGCACTGTATGGCTGCAAGAGTTTATAAGGAAGGCTGAGCACCGAAGAATATTGAAAGATAAGGTAAAATGGCAGTGCCAAGAAATGTTGATGTGATGGCATTCACAACTTTAGGTTCACCCCCACCTTTAAATTTTCTGATAACTTAATGCACACAACTGCTTGAGCACAGGGTTTAACTGAAGTAGTGGAGACATACAATACTGTGATAAGAACCAAGTATCAAAACACGATTATCGTTACAAATTTTGAAAACCCAACCGGGAAGTAAGTATGTTGGCGCTGCACCATGAGACAGCAGAGTGGAACAGTTAAACCTGATGGGAGGGTTCAGAAGGCAGGAATTTTGGAAGCATCCCTAAAGTTTACTATTTCAGGTTTCCCACAAGAGTTGGGAAAACAGTTGAGAGGTGGGAGTAGTATTCAGATCCTCACAGCAGGTGTAGTACTGATTATTCTGTTGCCATAAGAGTCTTTGGGGGGGGGAAGGAGAATGAAATAAAACCCTGTCCTGACACAAAGATGTGCCAGAGCATAGATGCACATCCTGCTTTGGAACTGCTAAGCGGTGTGCAGGCAACATGAAACATGGTGCCCCTCTGTGCCCACTCAAAATCTGTTCAAGTAGTTCTTTAATATCAATGACAAATGCACTTCCTTAAACACTTCACATTTCAAATGCTGGATTAAACTAGGGCCGATTTCCCGCAAGCTGCTGCTCCGTGCTCGCTCTTCCCTTTGCCCCGATCGTCCGTGTCAATTTCACACTAAGTGCTGCGCAGCTGCATTTTGCCCTGCAGCTTTGCCCGATTTCCGCCGAATCTACTGAATCCTGTTTTTTTGAGAATTGAGTAGGTGCCAGTGTTCCCTCTAAGCTGAGTTAGTGTGAGCTGGCTCACAGTTTTTTAGCCTCCAGCTCGCTGATTTTTGTCTTAGCTCAGGAAGGATGGCTCCAGAGCAAACTAATTTATACAGTAGCCAAATAGTTTGCTCACAACTTTAATGCCAGTAGCTCACAATGTAGAATTTTTGCTCACAAGACTCCACAGCTTAGAGGGAACATTGGTAGGCGCGGGGAAAATTGGCCAAAGCTACGGGGCGAAATGCCGCTGCGCAGCACTTAGTGGGAAATCGGGTCCAGTTGTATGAAGAACAGCTGCTCTGAAATTCATGAGAAGCATTTCCCCAACAGTGAAGAGACTGGGGTTGGTCTGGCTCCTACAGCACTCTGCATGCATGCCGTGAAGCCCCACAGAACTCTGGATCATCTATCATCCTTATCTGGAGTCTAATAATTCTCACTCAATTTTGCTTTGGATGCCAACTTATTGTGTTGTTTTTATCCGTAGTTGTTAAAATGTCATAGCTATGGGAAACTGGAAATATTTCAGCAAAGCTAAGCAGATGACTGCATTAAAAAAAGGAAAGTGTTAATGGGTTCTGTTGAGGATCAGGGATCTATTACTGAGCATTACTTCTGGTGCTTTTCATGGGAACTATATGACATAGACTGTTTTAATGAGACTAAACGTACAACTTGCACTCAGCTGCAATAGTCACGGTCAGTTAATCTTGCACAGTACATACGTCAGAGTAACAAGACAGACAGATCAGCGGACCTTAAAAAATGCAACAAGTATCAAGGGCTCATTTTGGATTTCAACTTAGTTCCTTGCCCAGACTTCACTACTGCAACACAAACAAAACTGTGCTCATGTACATCGACAACTCACTCCTCCAGAATATTTGCTACTTATCTGGCTGTCATGCTTTACTGGACAGGTGGGATCATTTTGCCCAGTGGTATATTCAGAGGTCATTTGGGGGGGGGATCGTGGGGGAACGCAGTTCCCCCGGGTGAGGTGCAGGGGGCGGGGCACACGATGAAGCCCCGCCCCCTGCTTCCGGCTGCCCCGCTTCCAGCCCTCATTCAGCCAGGAGGAGGCAGGAGAAGAGGGAGGGTAAGTTGCTTCCTCCCCGCCTCTCCCCACCCCTGCCGGCCTGGGGCCAGGGAGGGCCTTGGCGGGGCTTCCTCGCACTCCCGCTGGCCTTGCAGGTCCACTGCCGGGCCCCTGATGTCAGGGGGTGTGGCATATGCTAATGAGTTATGCTAATGAGTTCCCCTAGCTCTTTTTCTATGAAATGACCCCTGGGTATATTTATTGGGTTGTCTGGTTCTGCATTAGCCCTTCAGATCTTCCTCCCACTGTAGTTTAGAGTACCTGAATTACAGTTGGTGCACTACAGCCAAGTTAAAACAACAACAACAGGCTTTCTAAAATAAACATTGGCTGTATTGAACCAAATGTAATTTAGGACCACTAAACTACAGTGGGATCATTCAAGATTTATGACTGCTTATGTAGAAACAGACTATCCAGTAGCTAATAAACGCACCACTGTGCAAAGTGACCCCACCTTTCTAGCAACACAGCAAAGCCTTTCACTACCAATCACCCTCACAAATGTTAGTTGGATTCCACATGATGGCTCATTCTAGTATCCTTCCAGTAAAGAGGCTAGTCTAATATGTGTTACAATAAAGAGACTAGTCTAATAAAGAGGTCCAGTCTTCCTATAGTTCAACCTAACATTCTGTAACAACATAGGGCTGCCATGTCCCCCCGGGGGGCGAGGAAACCCCCGCCCAAGAGGCCCGTTCCCTGCTGCCGGTGGATCGGGCCCCGGGGGGAACCCCACCCCGGCGTGCGCGTCACCAGGAAGTGACGTTATGACGCCGGGCACTCTATGTTTCCCCCTTGGATGGTCGTGGCCCCGCCCCCAGCGTGCCCGGCATCATAAGGTCACTTCCTGGTGACGTGCGTGCGGCGCATAGGATGCCGGATGGGAGTCCCCCGCTCCCGACGATTTTCGACGTGGCAACCCTATAACAGCAGCTGATGTCCTAACTTTAGATTATGTCCTAAATTGTGATTTAATTCTACTGAGTGTGTAGGGGTATAATATCTGGTTTTATTTTATTCTAAGGTCCTGGAATATTGTTCCTTATTTCACAGTTTAAGCATGTTGGACCAATTCCCACGTTTGAAAAAATCCCCAGCATAATGATTTTGATGCAAATTCAAATGTACACTTATTTCTCATTTTGTAGCTCAAAATCTGAGCACATTTCCCCCAGGCAGCATTTCTGCTAACATTATATTGCATTTTCTGGGGAGCTAAAGTACAATACCCTATACCTTAGAAAATGCAAAACCTTTCCCGGAGAACACAGTCACAGCCTTGTGTGAATTGTGCTGTGCAAGTATCACTGGGCAAGCACTCTGATATTACTTCTTGATGGAGAGAGACCTACCTCCTCTTTGCTTTGCAGGGTTTCTCCCCCCCCCCCCAAGTTGTTCCCCACACCCCTTTCATTCTGGTATGTTCTCATGTCAGGCAAGTTTGGGTGATTTATGTGTTCTACCACTCAAGCACACAGACATCTTCCAAAGACCCTAATGCAATTATGCATCTGCCTGGTATGGTACTGACCCTTTGATTATACCGCCACTGTACACGTATCTAGTTATGCTGATTATATTTGGTATTTTTTTCCTGAAGTGTGTGTGTGTATACACCCTAAACCGTGCCACAACTAAACACTACAAAAAGGGATTGTCTTTTAATTTTAAAATGGAATGGATTAAGAGACTGAGCACTGTGCTACTGCTGCAAGAATGACGGATGAACAAATATTGCAGAAGGGCAACAAGATACTTGGGGCACACATAATGCCGACTAGCATTTCCTCAGGCACAAGGACTTCTGCTTGCAGAGCAAAACTCTCGGGCCTTCCCCCCACCAACAGAAGCCCAAGATGCCACCAGTGGGAGAGGACAGGTGGCAAAATCACACTCTGTGAGTGGAAGTCCCTGCAGAAATGCTAGTGAGGATCCAAGCCATTAAATGCCTCTGCTCTGACTTGATTGTAAGAATCTCTATAGAACAGGCGAAATCTGATCATAACGGCTCTGGTTTTTCAACAAAAAGTTTAACCCTGTGAAATCCCCCCCTTTCTAACAACATCGTCCTTCCTGACCCACATAGCTTTTACCTCAATGGTATACTGTTCAAAAATCCGAAGCTGAAGAAAGATGTCTAGCTTAATCTTTCTCTCATGGAAGAGTTCTTCCATCTGTACTTGGGCTTCATCAAGTTGCTGAAGGACGGATTCAATGTGGCTGATAGAGCTATTGTGCGGCGTTTTATTGTTCGAGACAGCTGAATCCCTGTGGTAAAGTCAAAGAGGAATAGTCAAAAACGCAATGAGGAAAAAAAAAGACGTTCTCAGTCCTATAAATAGCGGGAGGAGAAAAAACAAGAGAAGGTTGGAGGAAGCCGCATCCAGGATTTACTCCTTCCACTTGCTGAATGCCTTCATTTCCTGAATGCTACACAAAGAATTGTACACTTCTTTTCATATCGAGTGACATTCTGACCCTTGTACTCTAACAAGGAGTTGGAGAGAAAGGGGAGGGAGTGGATGGTGCATAAATCTCTTGAAGATTCTAGCAATCCTTCTTAATTTTATTCCAAGTGACCCCAATTCCCTGACACAAAGAATCCGCAACTTCAAGGGTGGGGGCTAAGCCTGCCTGCTACCCCTGATCAAGTCAGTTTGAGGGGGTTGGTTTTATGATTTTGTCAACTGCATCCCTTTCGTTTTGATGCATCGAACTTTGGGGAGCCAGAGGCTAGTGCATACAGTCTTGGCTCAGGCTTTACAGCTTGTTCCCGGTTAGAGATGTGAAGGTCCAAAGGGAAAAATTCAGGAAAAAAACGGGGTTTTTTTCTGAAAAATTGGAAAGGAAAAATTGAAAAAAGAAATTGATTATGGAACGTTTTATTTTAACATGATGAATAAAATATTTTAAGACAAGGTGTTCAAATATTTTCCAAATATATATATATTGGTATCAGATTGATCTAATTTCTGTGCACTGAGGACAAGCAAGTTCTAGGTTAAAAGCTGAACTCTCCAATGCAAGAACAAAATGCATTTCTTCCTTTAGGAGGTGCGATTGTCACAAGAAAAGAAAAAGGTTTCAGTTTTGTTTTTGCATGTGGGTGGGTATTCTGTTTGTAATAATTGTTTGGATACACTATATTTTTAACATGCTAGTTGTGATAATTTCATGCCAGGTAAAAATGTCCATAGTCATATTTTATGTTCCTAAATTAACAGAATGGCTTTCAGTCTGGAAAGGAAAAAAGAAATGGTAATGTAGCATTTTTCAATTTTTCCGAAAATTTCCGTTTCCCCCCGAAAAAAACTGGAAAAAACCTGGGGTTTTTTTCCGAGCTTCAAAATTTCCGGAAATTTTACATCTCTATTCCTGGTAGGTTCTTCCCAATCTGCTCTAGCAACTTAAATATGACCACTGAGGGTTTTTTTAAAAATTAGATATAAGAACTGTACAATAATTCAGCAAATAAATACATATGGATTCAGGAATCACATGGGTGGGGGCCAATGATATGATTTCTCAATATACAATCATTGCTAGGGGAAAATGTTTGTCACACAAAGCAGTTGTGCGTATATGTGTGTGGAGAAATAAGCAATAATAAGAAATATTTAAAATACTTATATCCTGCCTCTCCACAATGCCCACAATGCTTATAAAACATTAACATATACAGTTAAAACGCATCCATTGACACACATCGACTTAAAGTTACTAATCCTGCAATATACATTATGACGGCACATTTGGTTGTGCGTAAGAAAAAGGACCCTGAGCTGCAGACAGTGGGGAAATCGCAAAACAACTCTGGGGGCAGATATGCAGAGACACATCAGCCCTGTTGGGGTCCCTGAGGCTGAAGATTAGGCCACCTTCTGCCAGGGTGGGTGCATAATCCCCCCCCCGAAATGGCATCCATCCCCCTATATGGGAGAAAATAAAGACAGGTAGTCTGGGAGACCACAAGGTAGTGCTAAACATGCCTGGGGTCCCAGTGATTTCAGCATATGTTTTGCCCCCTTTTGCCAGTGTCCCAGCTAGCTGCCATTCATTTGGTCACACAAAACTCAGTAGAAGTCACAGAAAACTGAATCACCTTCTGCCTGTACAGCCCTGCCCTGACTTGTGTCTTTAGTCATGCTAAAGTGTAATGGCATGCATACTGAGAGAATTGAGGAAGAGAAAGAAAGAAAGAAAGAGAGAGAGAGAGAGAGAGAGAGAGAGAGAGAGAGAGAGAGAGAGAGAGAGAGAGAGAGAGAGAGAGAGAGAGAGAGAGAGAGAGAGAGAGAGAGAGAGAGAGAGAGAGAGAAAGAGAGAAAGAAAGAAAGAAAGAAAGTGTTGGGAACTGGGCTTTCCCCTGTCTATGGAAAGAAAGAAAGAAAGAAAGAAAACAAATGTTGGGAACTGCGCTTTCACCTGTCTATTGAGGTTTTGCATTTGTGTGTTTCTCTCTTTTCCAAAGTGTGGTAAAACATCCCCTCCTTTAAAAGACCCTGCTACCCAACCGTTAAAACCAATCTGGCCAAGAAGCTGTAGATATAACATTACTTCCAAGCCAATCCTAATCAAAGTCAGTTAAAAGCAGTCTTGCATAAAGCCAGGGCAGGTCAGATGAGACCTTGCGCTTGTGTATAGGCTGCAACCTTTCAGCCACACTGCTGCTGTCTTAAGGAAAAGAAAATAATATTCCCTTGTGTAGCTGAAGACAAACAGTTAGTTGGAACATTTTAATTCAGACACACAGGGAGAATGCAAATCCCAATGACAGGTAGAGTTTAAGAATGTGAATATTCAACATATGCAACTATTCAGCCAATTAAACACAAATCCCCTCCAGGTGGCAAGAAGATACTATATTCAATGTAATATGAAGGTATATGCTTTATTTAGTGGCACTCAGACACCGCAGAGCAGGATACAAATCATCAGGCTTCAGTTCACAGTAGGTTAACAATATCCTCCATATAGCCGCTTAAATTATTTGCCCATTAACCATTAATTCATACTCACTTTATCACCAGTTCTTCTCATCCCTTCCACACAGTGGTCCAAAAGTGATTTAAGGTTTTTTTAAATTGAATCATTCCTTTGCAGTTACAATAAAATAAGACATTCTGGATCACAGTAAACAGAATAACAGGGCAGTGAGTAAATTATTCCATTAAATTCCAAGTTATGTATCCTCTGCCTCTCGGCTCACCTATGCCGCTGGTACAAAGAGTTTACCTGAGCTGCTGGATTAGATCTTCACCTTCCTTGATTACATTGAGGGTCGCATCTAAGGTAGCTGTCTGCTGTTGCTGGAACTGCTTAATGAGTTCCTGAACAGCATCCACAGAGTCTGCACAGACATCTTCCAAGAGCTCCTTCTGCAGATCTTCCATCCATGTCCACAGCTGTGCAGGAAGAGAAGAAACATAAATGAAAATACATGGGTGGTGGGCAGCAAAAGGGAGAGGGGGAAGGGGGAAAGGGAGTGAGTTTTAACCCTTTAATCCTCTAAAATCTGCTCAAAGAAAATTAATCAGAATGCCACAAGCACAGCAAGTCGCTTCCTAAAGGACATAGTAAGCAGTGACATTTAAACATCTTTTATACTAGCTGCCGTTTTACAAAATATAATTTGAAAGATCACAGTGAAATAAACACACGCTTTCACTCACTATTTGTGGAATAGGCTGCCATAAAAAAAGAAAAGCCCTGAGTTTATTAAACACAAAATTATAGAATGCAGAAGAAAACCAAGCATGTACCAGAATTCTACAGCTGTGGAGATGACCAAATGGCTAAAATAGTAATGAGAACATATTGGTTATGCCACTTGTTCTAATACAATAGAAATAGATTAGAGTTCTTATATACAAGTTATGAGTTCCTCACAGCTTCTCTTCTTTCTCTAAATCTTACCAAATTCTTTTCAGTCAAAATTATTTTCAGTCAATATTAGGGTTGCCACCTCGAAATATCTCCTTACCGGGGGACTCCTGCGCCGCGACTGGAGCCGGAAGTGACGTGACGCCGCCGGGCATGCTGGGGGTGGGGCCACGACCATCCGAGGGAAAACCATAGAGTTTTCCCTCGGATGACCGTGACCCGCCCCCAGCATGCCCGGCGTGGTCGCGTCACTTTCGGGTGGCGCGCACGTTGGGGTGGGCCCGATCCGCCCCGGGGGGACTTGGGAAGCCTAGTCAATATTCAATTGATTGATTGTCCTTGAAGAGAGGGGGGTATATTTGTGCACACGTTTAGTCTGTGATAGGTCTTCTCAATACTAACACAGCAAAATGACTCTTCCTACTTGAAATGGATAATGTAGACGTTTCATTTACCATCTGCATCCGAATGTGTTATTTATCATCTCATGAAATATCACTGCTTCTGATAGCACTACTGAGATTCAGCAAACTCTGTTTCTGTAAAAACTCCTCTCTGGACCTACCTGCACATTATGCCTATCCCAGTCCTGTTCACCTGATGTGCTCTGGGAGTTCAGTGCACGGACCTTAATTCCCAAGTGCATGCAGGCCACTTCAGCACCCAGGGGACAGGGCACTTGCGCTTGCCCTCATGCTACGTAAGCAACCCAAAATGGCTCCAGGGAGCTGCTATTTGCCCTGTTGTGGAACAGAGGTGCCAAGCCCCCAGTCGGAACAGGGGATCCCCTCCCTTGTTTCCATTGTCTGCCACCACTTTGAGTGGCCATGAGAGATATATGCCCCACCTGGCAATGCCAGCTGTAGCATCATGTCATTTCTGGTAGAAAATCTTAAATTGTATTATCAAGCTGCTAGAGTAAATTGGTTAAAAGACTGGTTATTAAATACCGATGTAAGTATGCCAACCTATATAGAACAATCTTTTGTAAAGGTACCCTTGAAAAGCTGGCCTTGGGCGAAGAAAATAGGAAAAAATACTATAATAGTGATAATACCAATGTAAATACACTCAATGTATGGGATCAAGTTAAAAATAGATTGTCACCAAGATTTTATTTATTTATTTATTTATTTATTTATTTATTTATGGATTTATATCCCGCCCTACCTCGAAGGCTCAGGGCGGCTTACAGGGGCACTATGTGCCAAGATTATAACAATAAAACACATAATATAAAACAATAAATTACAATAAAATACAGTAACAAGTTTACAATACAAGTTACTTCTTTATTTTCTTTTTTAGCATCCATTATAAGTGATATGATGGTTGAGGTAAGGCAGGAGAGGATGGGAATTCTCAGGTGCCTGTGATTATGGCAGTATGATAATTAAGAACCAAATGATTACGTTTAATGAGATTAAAGACTTCAGTTCTTGAACATCTCCAAGTTAGAAGCTACCTTTGCAGAATGATACGAAAAAATGCTGTTTTAAGAGCTGTTAACAGATTTTGAGGAATTATTACTAGGAGATGGTAAAAGTATCCTTTCTAGTATGTACTTCTGCTTATTGAAAATGATAGTCAAACCTGATCAAACCTTCCGAGGGCAAATAAATGTGGGTGGTAGTTTAGATGATTCAGCATGGAATCATTCATATGCATTTTGTTTTTATGAATTATTTTATTAATATATTTTTTTTAAAAAACCAGAACTGATATACAGTAGCTCTAGTAACTTCTGGAGACTCTATGGCAAAACCAGTTTCCAGCAATTCCTAAAACTATTCTATGTCACTTCTGGATTTTCCTGTTTTTCTTTTAACTGGAAGTGATGTGATATAGCAGCCGAAATCACAACTCCCTCCCATCCCTGCCTACAACCCTGTCGCCAGTTGCCAAGCCCTGCCTGGCAACCCTACTGTGGAAGCCTGCATCTGCTGGAATCAGCCAAACCTGAACAATCTCTCACACTTGCTCATGCTTGGAGAAATCCTGGGTTGAATCTTGTGAAAAGAATTCACGCACACGAGGTGGGACACAGATCCCCCATCTTGTGGTAGCCCTTCACCACCATCTGTTGTTCTGGGGGGAGTCCCCCGTCCCTCAGGAACAGCAATTTTACAGGACAATTTCAGCTGCTTCAGAAGGAGGGAGGCAGGGAATCCGTGTCTTCGTGCCTGGAACTTTGAAAGGATCCAGCCCTGTGTCTTTAGGGACCAATGACATGCTGCAGTAAAGGACAAAGGAACAAGCTACACTAAATGCAGATGCACGTAACTTTGGGGCATTGTTATACGTGCCAGTTTGGTGTCATGGTTAAGTGCGCGGACTCTAATCTGGGAGAACCGGGTTGGATTCCCCACTCCTCCACTTGCACCTGGCTGGATGACCTTGGGCAAGTCGTAGTTCTGATAAGAGCTGTTCTTGAAAAAGAGCAGTTTCTGTCAAGAGCTCTCTCAGCCCCACCTACCTCACAGGGTGTCTGTTGTGGGGAGGGGAAGGGAAAGGAGTTTGTAAGCCGCTCTGAGACTCCCTTGAGTAGTGAAGGGCAGGATATAAATCCAGTCTCTTCTTCTTTTCTTCTCTATTTAAAATTAAAAGAAATCCATGGGGACAGTAATTTTGGTTTGAGGAGAAGGAGAAGTTTGATTCTTTCCCCAACAGAATTTTCGTACTCATAATTGCTCTAACTCATCCTGTTGTACCTCATCTGGTTGCAAGTTTGTAAGTGTGCAGCTGTAAACCCACTGGATTAAAGTAGCTTTGAGAAGGACCATTCTGAAAAACAGCCTGCATGGAAAGTGTTCATCAGCCCCCTTCCATCATTCCTTTGCTCAAAACTGCAGCCTCTTGAGGCTGCCTTTCATGAAAAAGAAAACAATCAGGGCTTCATTGGATGCATTTGCCTACCCTGTTACAAAGTTTGTCCTTTGCACTCCCAGTTTAGCAATACAAGAATCATTTGGAAATTGCTACCCAAGGTAGCAATAAGTAAACATCTGACACATATGTAGCCATATCTGTTACCTTTTCACCTTTTCACGCTTGAGCTAGTATTGGCTTTATAGCAAAACTCCAGTTTTGGATGTAAATTGTGATCCACTTGTCACGGGCAAGTTGCAATCAATGAAAAAGTGCCAAATGGTATCTAAATTCCTAGATTTGCAAACACAAAGCCGCTCATAGAATGAAATCCCTGAGAACCTACCTGCTAGTTCCCCTGGGGGCAGGACATTTAGTCTTGCCTTAGAGAATAATATGCTGTATTTGGGAACTGTTAAAAACTTACAGTAAGCAGGTAACGTGTTTGGAGTTGAAAGACCCAAGTAATATAAGAGAACATATCCTTTGAGCTCTACAACTAGGGCTCCATTTATCAAATTGTAATATGCTAGATTTAATCAGTTTGCGTGCGGAGAGATATTCCATTTGATTAAAGAGCTCAAAGGGAAGCCCATCCTCTGAGGCCCATCCTCGACTAACTTTAGCCATGAGCTTTGAAAGCCATCATTAACAAGATGATGCAGGTGACTCCGCTCTAGAGAATTTAAAAAAATATATTAGTCTGAAGAAGAATGTTGCTATCTGGGCTTTGGCCTCCAGAGATGGTTCAGCAAATTCCAAAAGGATGGCTGGGCCAGAGATACACATTGGTAGATTGGACAATGTACATAGAAAGAAAGTTAAATAGGAGCAGGGCTATTTTTGGGCAGGGACGCACAGGAACGGAGTTCCGGCTGGCTTCCGAGTTTGGCCACACCCAGCAGGAACTCATTAGCATAATAGGCCACACCCAACAGCGGGAACTCATTAGGATTGGCTACATTAGGGGTGTGTGGCCTAACATGCAAAGGAGTTCCTGCAACAAAAAAAAGCCCTGGGTTTTGACAACAAACAAGGTAAACAGAATAACAAGCAAAAGGTGGGTGTGGCTGAATGACCACAGTTCTGGTAACGTGGGGTGTGGTCTAATATGCTAATGAGTGGTGCAATCAGGGGTGTGGCCTAAAATGCTAATGAGTTTCTGCTGCTGGGTGTGGCCTATTATGCTAATGAGTTCCTGCTGGACTTTTTCTACAAAAAAAGCCCTGCATATAATAATGAAGGAACTATATTCACCTGAAAAGCCCAGATAGCAGCAGGTACATAATTCCCTCCTGAGGTCCAAAAGAAACTCAGGAGAGCTGACAAATGTACTGATGCTAACTTCTTAGCAGCAGTAATATGTCTTGGCCATTATAAGAAAAAAGGGACACTGAGATAGTGGAAGTAAGTCTGTCTCTGTGTCCCAAGCCCTGGTATTCCTTGGAGGTCTCCCCTCCAATTAGTTGCCCAGGTTGGCCCTGCTTAGCTTCTGAGATCTGATGAGATCGGGCTTGCCTGAGCTATCCAGGCCAGGGCCTGTGGAAACATTTTTTGATGGATGAAGGGGGGAAATCACTACCACTATTCCCTTGCCACTGATGGTATAGGCTTATGTTTATGAGATATTAATTTGTGAGTATGTGGTAAAACCCCACATGCAGTAAATACCACTTGTGGTTATCATAAAACAGGGTTTGGAGGAATGTGTACCACAATGAAAAACAGAGCTGAAGTGGTAGCAGTACATTATAGAAGCCATGTTCTCTCTAAAATACAGGGAAATGAAAGGGTTGGAAAAGGAAACAAACTCAATGTCGGCTTAAATTGTGCATTACATTTTTTCCTGTGATCATTTAAAACGATTGTTGTTGTTGTTGTTTTTTTTCCAAATGCAGTTGCGGGGGGGGGGCAACTTTTTCAAAGGGAGGATGGTTCTTCAGCCAATTCATCCTTTACCACTTTTCCACTGAAGTAAAGGACACCTCCAAATAGCTGGGCCACACATTTCCCCAAAGGGGAAGAAAACGCGTGTGTTTTGAGTGTCAACAAACTGGAAAGAAAAAGAATTCTGGTTAGCTGTTTTTTGGGCTAGCTGTTTCCCAGTGACATGAATCTATGGCACTAATCCAGATAATGCAAACTGTTCTCCAAATATCTGCAATCTTATCACACAGATTTGTTTCAGACAGCTCCTGGATATCTGAATCCACACTAATTTTGGATATTCCTAGAGCATGACCTTTCGTTGACAAGGATTTGCATGCTAAAACCTACGAGAAAGTAGGTCTTCCTTGGCTCAGAAGATTTTAATCCCCTAGACTTTTTTTTTTATCCTAGAGGAATCTTAGCATTGCTGAGTATAAATACGATTAGGAAGATATTTTAAAAACCAAATCAGCAATTAAAATCTGATTTCCGATTATCTTTTATTTCTCTCCTCCTAGGTGCGTTACAATCACCAATCCAAACTGCAGTGAAGCACTGTTAGTTGTAAACTTACCAACACAGCAAAAGAGAAAGGATGAGCTCTACACAAGCATCTACATTCACACCAGGCACTGTGGAACATTTACCCCACTAAGAAGAGACTTGGAGGAGGTCGTGTGCTTGCCATTAGGGATTGCCTGCAACTGCATGACCAAAAGGAAGACCGCAAGACTGAGTGTGTCATCTCTCCAACACACTGTGAGATTCGTCTTATTTTCTCCTTATTGTGCCCACTGTGATTGAACTATTTCTGCTGAATTGATGGTAGTACCTAGCTTCTTCAATGTGGCTGTATTCAGACATCCAGTTCAACTGTGGTTCAAGAAAAATGTATCCATACCCAGCTCGTGCTGAACTCATACACGTGTCTGGCTCCTCCCTTTTCCCTTTCCCTTCTCACATGGAGCATGATGAGGGTATACAACATATACTATACGTTCTTCTGTGATGTACAAATGGGCATGCACTGTTTAAACAGCATCAGCTTTCTCTTACAAACAAACCGGGATTTTTAAACATGGTTCAGTCTTGATTAGGATCTCGGTTGGAAGAAGAAAAAAATAACTCTGGTTAAACCTGCATTCATGTTTCACAGATAACCCCAGAGATAGGGTTGGATCCTGCCAGTTTGGTGTAGTGGTTAAGTGCGCGGACTCTAATCTGGGAGAACCGGGTTTGATTCCCCACTCCTCCACTTGCGCCTGGCTGGATGGCCTTGGGCAAGCCGTAGTTCTGATAAAATCTGTTCTTGAAAAAGAGCAGTTTCTGTCCAGAGCTCTCTCAGCCTCACCTACCTCACAGGGTGTCTGTTGTGGGGAGGGGAAGGGAAAGGAGTTTGTAAGCCGCTCTGAGACTCCTTTGGGTAGTGAAGGGCGGGGTATAAATCCAATCTCTTCTTCTTCTGTTGCTGCTGCTGCTGTCCATCAGCAAAAGGTGCTGAAGTCATTTCTGACTATGGGAAAGTTGACTCCTAGAGCCATGAGAATCACATGGTGTAATAGTCATCTGGGTTGGGAGGCTACAGTGGGGAGAGAGGAAAGGGGGTGAAATCGTGCCCTTTTGGCTCTTTTGTGAGCAGAACTACACTGGCTGAGGAGGAGAACAGGTCTGATTGCAGGAGGAGGTAATCAACTGGCAGCCAAAGGCACTGAAGTGAACTGTTCCATTGTGCTGAAGTGTGGTATTATTCAATAGTGGTTAGAGTGAGGGTTGGGTTATAAAGGCTCAGTTCAGACATAATGTGAAAGCATGGTTCTCATCTGAACCACGTGGTTACTTCAGGTCCCTCAAAGCAGAATCTTAAGTCATAGTTCATAGTTTTATTATTACGGTCTTAAGACCAACATACAGAGTAAGCATAATGTGTGAAGGAGAGAAGAATCTTAAGCCAGAAAACAAAGCTGGGCTATTAACTACAGTAAGTCTTTACTGTGGTTTGGTGTTAAGTACAAATGTGGCCTCTTGGCTTAAACCATGACTGTTCTCCCACCAATGCTCCTCACACTGCATGCAGTGTCCCCTGGCAAGAGCAACTGAAATGAAATTGCTCTTGCCTTCAGCTGGCTCTTATTAACACCCAGCATCCCCCCCCCCGCTCCAAATGGACCTTGCAACAAACTCCTCTTTTTCACCCCAACCTCTGCAGTGCAGCAAGCTGTTTCCATGAATCCCCTGGGGGGGAAAGTGATGCCAATAGAGCTCTGGCTACTTTAATTGCCTGTGGGCCAGTACAAAACATTGTGTATGATCACCCTATTCACATCTGTTGCAACTCAGACAAGAGATGGGGGGAGGGGGAACAAGCTCTCTCCTCCAGTGTTTTCTGCAACAAGCCCTCACATCCCAGCCCGTTATTGCCTGCTCCTTGCTTTCTTTGTTCAGTATGGAGTATTTAACACAATTCACCAATGTGTTCGTTGTGCGAGTAGAAACTGGAGAGGGGCTTTTCCAAGGGCTTTTTTTGGGGGGAGGGGTGAGGGACTTTTGGTGTAATGGTTA
>NW_015161456.1:208504-222676 GCF_001447785.1 Gekko japonicus | reverse complement strand
AAGGTGAGTATAGCACAGCCCAGAAACATCTCAGAGAGCCAGTTTGGTGCAGTGGTTAAGTAAAAATAGGTAAAGGTTCCCTTGCTCGAAAGCCAGTCGAGTCCGACTCTAGGATTGCGGTGCTCATCTCTGTTTCAAAGCTGAAGAGCCAGCGCTGTCCGAAGATGTTTCCGTGGTCATGTGGCCGGCATGACTAAACACCAAGGCGCGCGGAATGCTGTTACCTTCCCACCGAAGTGGTACCTATTTATCTACTTGCAATTTCTTGCTTTCGAACTGCTAGGTTGGCAGGAGCTGGAACTAGAGACGGGAGCTCACTCCGTCATGCGGCACCCGGGTCTCGAACTGCTTAACTACCGACCTTCCACAGCCTGCAGTTCAGCGTCTTAACCACTTGAGCCACCGCAGCTCCAGTGGTTAAGTACATGGACTCTAATCTGGGAGAACCGGGTTTGATTCCCCACTCCTCTACTTGCACCTGGCTGGATGACCTTGGGCAAGCTGTAGTTCTGATAAGAGCTGTCCTTGAAAAAGAGCAGCTTCTGTCAGAGTTCTCTCAGCCCCACCTACCTCACAGGGTGTCTGTTGTGGGGAGGGGAAGGGGAGAGTTGTAAGCCGCTCTGAGACTCCTGAGTGAAGGGTGGGGTATAAATCCAATCTCCTCCTCCTCCTCATTTTGCACATATTTCCAGAATGGGCTCAGAGCTTTTCAAGTAGGTTTTGGTTCAGCTCCAACATGTAGCAAGTCCAAAAACTGCACTCTGCATGGGGTGGAGGACTGCCACGCCCCTACATGGTGACTTGAGTATTATCGCAAGAAATATAGGAACTAGATACTATTCATCCTTAAAGCTTATACATTTGGTTATTTCTGTTTATTTATTAAAATATTTATACGTCACCCTGCCGTGTGGTTCAAGGAAGCTTACAATAATAGTTTAAACCCATTTTCAGTTAAGACCAGAATAAAACAACAAACCCCAAATCTCTCCCTCCCTCCTCCCTTTAAAGAGTCCTGCCATTCAAACCTCCTCAAAAACCCTGGCAAATAACAAGCCCTTGCGGTGCCTCCTGAAGATCTCCAAGGAGGGAGCTCCCCTCAGTCTTCAAAGAGCCCATTCCAGAGAGCAGAAGCCTTGATGGGAAAGGCCTGGGCCCTCATCGAGGCCAGACAAGCCAATCTAAGCGGTGGGATAGTCAACGATGGTTTGCCTGCAGACCCTAGTCGGAGCACAGGGACATGTGAAATGAGACAGTCCTTCAAATATGTGGTTCCCAGACCACGAAGGGTCAAAGTTAAGATGACTCTGATGCTTTGTAAAAGGAAGATCTGTAATTAGAATCCCTGCCCATGCAATGACTAAAATCTGAAGATGTAGTTCTGTAGAGGCCAGATTAATACAACCAAGAATAATATCTTCTCAGAATAAATGTCTAAGTTGGCTATACTCAGGATGTAAAAGCCCAAGGACATCTGTGTGGGGATTTCATTACCCCTCCATCCCATGCTATGTTGGCTGGTATTGCTAAATAGTCAGATACTCATAAACTGTGGCCCCACTACTTTTTCGAATGATAAAAAGCACTGTCCCGTTTTAAATACTCTTAATTTGTCTGTAACTATGTATCTGGAACTGATTAAAAGCAAACACAGTCCAGGAAAAGTCAAATCCTGTGCTTATTTACAGATCAAGGACAAAGTTGGGTGAAAATAATCAGTGTCAGAATTATTAGTCCAGACTTCAACCGGTGTAAATTGATAGTATAATGTGCATCTCTAGCAGATGCAGGACTCTGCACTAAAAGCAAGTGATTTATTACACCCTCTGGAAGGAACCATGAAGTTTTCTCTGTGTTGAAACATTCCACAAAACCCCAGTCAAGAGATGTAGGACCTGCATAGATGTAGGACCTGCATAGTCAAGAGATGTAGGACCTGCATAGTCAAGAGATGTAGGACCTGCATAGTCAAGAGATGTAGGACCTGCATAGCACTAGGGCTCTGAAAAAGTGACTCTGCATAACTCAAGATGCTACTCTTAGAATCCTGGCAGATTGGATGCTTCACAAGTCTCTGACACAGAGCTTAGTCTCCAATTTTGGCAGACAACTGAAATTTTTTTAGCATAGGAGTAGTATAGCATTATGTTGCAGTATAGAGCTGTCTGTCGCAGGTATACAGGTTGCCACTGCTCAACTGTGATCCCAGTCACACCAGCGAGATAATCCGGGGGCGAAGCGAGGTTTTTTGCTCCAGAGCACATTGAAGCGGGGTATTGTGATCAGACGTTTTCCCCGAGCCTCCGTGCACATGCCCTCAGCCGTGATCACACGTTGATGGTAAAGCGTGGCAAAGAAGCGACGCAGTTCAGCTGTATGCGTTTGTATGCATGTACAGTTCCGCATTTGTGCGCACACCACCGGATGCAATGGGATACCAGCACTTACCGTGATCTGACGCCCGCCTGGGCCCTGCGTTTCCTGGAAACTAGTGCACTTTCCCCGGTATCTTTTAAATCCGCTTCTTCAGCCAGGCGATCTGGGTTGCTGATGGGGGCGGGATACTTGCCAGATGTTTTCATGTGATCATGCCCGTAAAATCCATCCGGCATTTGTCCCTATCGCGCGGCTAATTCTGCGTGTGACCGGACCCCATATATATCAATTCATTTTAAATAGCAACCCATTTAGAACGGGCTGTTTACTACAATTCAAGAAGAGTTTGAAATGGCTAGGAAGCTACTTTGAAATGGTCTTGTGCAAGTACAAACCTGAATGACTGCCTCCCACCATACGAGCCCAGACAAACCATCAGATCCTCAAAACAAGCTTTTCTCTCTCTTCTGCTTCCTTAAAGGAGGCAAGATATCTGACCGTCAGGGCAATGGTGTTATCTGTGGCGGCCTCATGAAGTAAGGGATGTCTCTTCTCCCATTCAGTTCAAATGGCAGTGTAAAGCTATCTTATCCAGGCAAGCTTTTTTCTGACTTGGTTTATATTGTGTTAGTGTTGTGATACATCAGGTTTCTGGTTGGTTTTTAATCTGTTTTTATTGTTTGTTGTTGTTCAGTCGTACAGTCGAGTCCGACTCTTCGCGACCCCATGGATCATCTCCCGCCAGGCCCTCCTGTCTTCCGCCGTCCTCCGAAGTTGGCTCAATTTCATGTTCGTTGCATCTTTGACACTGTCTAACCATCTCATCCTTTGCCGTCCCCGTCTTCTTTGACCTTCAATCTTTCCAAGCATTAGGGTCTTCTCCAGTGAGTGCTCCCTTCTCATTTGGTGGCCAAAGTATTTGAGCTTCAGTTTCATTATCTGGCCTTCCAGGGAACAGTCAGGGTTGATTTCTTTGAGGATTGACTGATTTGTTCTTCTTGCAGTCCAAGGGACTCTCAAGAGTCTTCTCCAGCACCATAGTTCAAAAGAATCTATTCTTCGGCGCTCGGCCTTCCTTATAGTCCAACTCTCGCAGCCATACATGACTACTGGGATGTAGCTGTTAGCATATAGTACTGAAAGCAACTGCAAGTATGTAACCTTTTATTTTAGTTTATTTTATTTCTTTTATCCAAAGTACTATACCCATGTTTTATTTTGTTTTATAGTAAAGATATTTTTCTTTTACTAAGTGTGTGCTCTTGTGTTTGCAATACGACCATCGATACTGAATCAAAGAATCCCAACATAGTGCCCAACAGAAAGGCTACAGAGCCTGAGATTTTTCAGTTTGGAAAAGAGACTACTAAGCAGGGACGTGATAGAGGTTTATAAAATTATACACCAGGTAGAGAGAGTGGACAAAGATAACTTCTTCTCCCAATCCCAAAACACAAGAACTTGGGGGCATCCAATGAAGTCGATGGGCAGTAGATTCAGGATAGATTCAGGAAAGGGAAAAAAAAAAAGGAAAGGAAATACTTCTTTAAATAACTAATTATTCTTTTACTTTAAAAATACTACAGGGACCCATCCTGCTCAAGAACTAGCACATGGAGAGCAGGGACTCCTGTTTCCCTGTCTGTGCCATTTCTCAAGAACTCAAATGTCTCAGGGGTTTGGCCTCTTAAAAAAAATAGCTGGGAGGTGGGGGAGAGGAGCCTTTCCTCCCATCTGCACCATGGCATTTTTAAAGCAAGAGAATCCCTACAGTAAAATGGCTACGGCATCCTCAGACTGTCCCCAGGGATGCCATATGGTTTAGTTGTGCCCATAGATGGCTTTAAAGGGGATTAGACAGATAGATGGAGGATAGGTCTATCAGTGGCTACAAGCTATGGTGACTTAAGGGAACTTTCACATTCAGAGGCAGTAAATCTTTGAATCCCAGTGCCAGGAGGCAACATCAGGAGAAGGCCTCATCTTATTTGCCCTGTTGTTGAACCTCCAGAGGAACTGGTTGGCCACTGCGTGAGACAGGATGCTGGACTTGAGGGACCACTGAGCTCTTCTTATGTTCTTCAAATAAAATACAAGTAGAAAAGAACCTGTGTAGTATATTGCAACTTATCATGGGAATTTTTCTTAGGCAACTGGCAAATGAGACCATTTCCGCATTGGTTCAATCCTGTTGAGAAACAGGTTTTCTTCCTGCTTCCCCACAGCATCACGAAACGTTTGTGCACTCCCATGCATCTGAGACTCCCATGGCCTTTCTCTGATCTTCTTCAAACATGCTTTGCTCCATAGTTTTGGGAGAGATCACAGTAAAGCCTGGATGACTGCTATGTGGGTGGGAAAATGTGGGATGGAGAAAATGAGGCAGGGAAACTGCAGGGAAACCTGTATGTGGAACCCCTGTTGCTGCTGCACTTTATACGCAATCAGGGCTATTTTGGGGCAGGAACGCACAGGAACGGAGTTCCAGCTGGGTTCAGAGTTGGCCACGCCCACTACAGCCAAAACCTCTGCGTGTGTGGCTACAGAGGGAAGGTCTGGAGAGTGACCCCCCGGGCGACTCCGGGGCAGGAGGGCCGGGGGACCCCTGGAAGGATCAGGGGCCCTCCCCGGCCTGTCCAAGGGCCGGCTTGCCTGGGCTCCCCACAGCCGTGGGGTGCCCGGGCAAGCCAAGGGAAGGCATGGGGTGTGGCCTAATATGCTAATGAGCTGTACTGTCAGGGGTGTGTCCTAATATGCTAATTAGTTTCTGCTGTTGGGTGTGGCCTATTATGCTAATGCCTGCTGGGCTTTTTCTACAAAAAAAGCCCTGTATGCAATTATACCAGCAACAGCAAAACTACACAGGTCCCTCCACGTGTGGAAACCACCTGAGAAGAGTTACAACTTATATGGGCTGTCTGTGCATGCAACACTTTTGTACAATTGTCTCTTTAAATGTTCATTCGCTAAATTTATAAGAGTATGGGCTCATAAGTATACTGACTCCCAAAGAATTCCAACCCCTTTCTCATCTTTTTATTTTGAAAATCACAGATGGAGGTATTCAGTAGGAGTTTAGTAGCATTTTAGGTTCTTCTGGATGAGAGCATCATGTACTGCTAGAAGACACTTTCCCAGTCTCTTAATTTCTTGAACTAAATCTTATTTTTAGATAACAAGTAATCCACCACCCCCAAAAAAGGTCTAGGGGCCAATAAGTCACACTGTACTATGCAGCTATCCTGGGCTCATAATTACTAGAAACATTTTCATTTTCCACTCAGAGGAAATAATCAACATGATGGGAACAGGAAAAAGTACTGGCCAAATTTAAGGCCAATGTGAAGTCACAGATGTAAAGATTATTTATGCTATGTAGAGAGTGACCTGGTCCATGGAGTCGCAAAGAGTCGGACTCGACTGTGTGACTGAACAACAACAAGCGAGTGAATAATGAAACACTGCACAATCCCTCTCTTTTTATAGGAATTGAAGAGTCACCTACTGATAGAGATGTGAAGGCCCAGAAAAATTCAGAAAAAACCCAGTTTTTTCTCTTTTTTTCCTGAAGCCTTTTTTCTTTTTTTCCGAAAAATTGGAAAAATTGAAAAAAGAAAAAAAACATTTTATTTTAACATGATGAATAAAATATTTTAAGACAAGGTGTTCAAATATTTTCCAAATCATTTCTAAAAAATATGTATGGTATCAGATTTATCTAATTTCTGTGCACTGAAGGCAAGCAAGTCCTAGGTTACAAACTGAACTCTCCAATGGATGATGATAATAATAATAATAATAATAATAATAATAATAATAATCTTTCAATTTATTGATCGCTCAATCCTATGAATAATTGTTACTTCTGGATTTTTAAAAATTATTTTGTGGAGGTTTTTTGTTTTCCACATAAACTAGCAAATAGTTCAGGAGACTGTTGCTCCATTTGTTACAATTACAAATAAATATTATTTAAAAAGTAAATTCTGTTTGTAATAACTGTTTGGATACACTATATTTTTAATATACTAGTTGTGATAATTTCATGCCAAGTAAAATTGTCCATAGTCATGTTTTATGTTCCTAAAGTAACAGAATGACTTTCAATCTGGAAAAGAAAAAAGAAGTGCTAATGTAGCATTTTTTTTCAATTTTTCCGAAAATTCATGTTTTCCCCCAGAAAAAAAAAGGAAAAAAACGAGGGTTTTTTCTGAGCTTCAAAATTTCTGGAAATTTTACATCTCTACCTACTGATAATAATGGGCTCCAATAAACTGAAGTAATTACTCTCCCCCCACTCACATTACCAGAGTAAATCCCCTGGAGCAAACATGAACCTGGATCAACAGAGAGATAAAGTTGTTTGCGCCATTATTCATTACAACGAGGGATTGAGTAACTTCATTCAATGCTATCTGTACAGTGTCCAGATGCCACAAGTTGATAGCTGATAATCAGTCAAATATGGAATTATTTCCATCCTATTCCTTACAGAGATATGAAATTGAAAAAGTTATTTCTTTCACCAGGTTTTTTTTTGGTAAGAGAGTGTGAAGATTTTTGAGCCAGACATACTTCTTTCTCAGGCACAAGGACAAGATAGTTACATTATCAGACATTAACGGCAAAAACAAGTGTTTTTTATTAGGTACCTGGAAGGCCACAATACGTAGTTAGTAATCCCGCTATGAACATTTGGGGCAAAACCAAGAATAATAAGAAACACGAGGCTGCTAGTAAAAACAGCAACCTTGTTTTGTGCTCCCTCCTTCCCCTTTGTAATGTCTAGTACAATTTACCCCATGGTTTGCTGTTAGGGCATCCACTCCGGTGTTTTAGATAACAAGTAATCCACCATGCGTGACCTGGTCCATGGAGTCGCAAAGAGTCGGAGATAGAGATGTGCCGCGTGACAGAGTGAGCTCCCGTCTCTAGTTCCACCTCCTGCCAACCTAGCAGTTCGAAAGCAAGAAATTGCAAGTAGATAAATAGGTACCACTTCAGTGGGAAGGTAACAGCGTTCCGTGTGCCTTGGTGTTTAGTCATGCCGGCCACATGATCACGGAAATGTCTTCGGACAGTGCTGGCTCTTCGGCTTTGAAATGGAGATGAGCCCTGCAACCCTAGAGTCGGACTCGACTGGCTTTCGAGCAAGGGAACTTTTTTTGCTGTTATCTAGCTGTGTATTTCCATAGGCCCACAGCCAGCAGCTAGTTATGTGGGAACACACACATGATGACACTAGATTCAGGTGGTGCCACTGGACTCAAACTTTGTTACGATGATACTAGGATACTATACTAGATATCATGGGGGGGGGAGGGAACGACTTGACAGCGAGCTGCTTGTTTCAGTGACAGCCCTACATTTCTTAAAACATTTAGATGCTCCCTGAACATGAAAATACATTTTCCAGCTATGAGTGTTATGTATGTGCATACATACAGTAAGCTTCAACCAAGGGCTGGTATCGTGAAATGCACGTTCTGATTGGCTACTCTGCGTAGTAGACCAATCAGAACCAAAGGCAGGTTATGGAGGGAATGAATATCATTGGTCGTTACGCGAGAGTTATGATTGGTCATTAACTCACTAGGGGGCATGGCTTTACAAGCCCGGAAAGTTTAAAAGAGAGCTCCTTGCTCTATTTGGCTGTTGTTGTTTTGTCTGATTCCAATCAAGCTGAATTTTTGGACTACATTCTTACGCAAGATTGCCAACCACATAACCCTCTGTATTATACCTTGATTTTTTTCTTAATGGCAGTCTTTTATGCTAAATATTACCTTCTCGTCCATTCTTTCATTTTTGTAAATCTGTGTCTGATTGTGGAACTCTCTGATACCATTCATATCTAATATACGTAAATCTATCAAACATCAAGCACGGTCTACTGCTAGATGGTGCGAAAAGGCCTAATCAAATGTTTTTAAAGTTAGTGCTCATTCAGGAACAAAAATTGTAATTGTGAGTTTGACAAATGAACATGATTCAACTTATGTATGTGCGCTATGATTTACAAATGTACTGTTTGATCTTCAATAAAGTTTATAAAATCTAAAAAAAAAACCTGAATTCACTTGTTAAGAGCTGACTGATGTCTCATACTTAACAGAGTGACATGGTGAATGAGGAGTTAGGTCTACTCAGGCTCTGATCCAACTTGGGCTAGTGGGCAGAGCAACTAGCATCAGAAGCAGAGTCCTGATCAATGTTCCCTCTAAGCTGTGGAGTCTTGTGAGCAAAAATTCTACTTTGTGAGCTACTGACATTAAAGTTGTGAGCGAGCGATTTGGCTACTGCATAAAGTAGTTTGCTCTGGAGCCATCATTCCTGAGCGAAGACAGAAATCTGTGAGCTGGAGGCTAAAAAACTGTGAGCTAGCTCACACTAACTCAGCTTAGGGGGAACACTGGTCCTGATCACAGCGGGGTGCAGCGTCGGGATGGGGAAGAGCAGAACCTTCTGCCTGCAACATATCCTTTGACTCGCGAGTATTTAGGGATGCTTTGACAACATGTTATTTTATGCAGCATGCTGGGCACAGATGCCCTGACATTTCTGGGAACAGCACATTCTCGAGCAAATGTATTGCTCCTCTTCCCCCCCTCCCCCCAATGATCCTAAGAGTGGGAGTAATTTTCATTTCACTGCTCTGTCACCACTACCTTGTCTATTAAATGATTTTCCCTCCGCTTGAGTTTGTTTGCAATCTCTAAACTGTCATGCTTTACCTATTATCTTACTTATCTCTGTTACATGCGCATGAGAGGGGGGGAAAACATTATAGAGGGGAAAGAAAGAGCCCCTCAGAAGAGACAAGACTGTGCTGGAACAGCAGAAGGATGAGACATGTGCACATCCCCAAAGAACAATTATGAGCACACAGGTATACTTCACCACACATTCAAATTGCAGGGGGTCTAAACAGGGCTATTTTTGGGCTGGAACGCACAGGAACGGAGTTCCAAATGGCTCCCGAGTTGGCCACACTCAGCAGCAACTCATTAGCATAATAGGCCACACCCAACAGCAGAAACTCATTAGGATTGGCTACATTAGGGGTGTGTGGCCTAACATGCAACATGTTCCTGCTACAACATGTTTCTGCTACAAAAAAGCCCTGGGTTTGACAACAAGCAAGGTAAACAGAATAACAAGCAAAAGGTGGGTGTGGCTGGATAGCCACACTTCTGGTAACATGGGGGTGTGGCCTAATGTGGTAATGAGCTGTGCTGTCAGGGGTATGGCCCAATATGCCTAATGTGCTAATGAGCTGTGCTGTCAGGGGCGTGGCCTAATATGCTAATAGGTTCCTGCTCTTGGGTGTGGCCTATTATGCTAATGAGTTCCTGCTGGGCTTTTTCTACAAAAAGAGCCCTGGGTCTAAATCTTATTTAATGGTAAACCTACCACAATGCAAGAGTTATTAAGTACCCTGGTAATCTGAGTACATGGGCAGGCCCTTTGACGCCAACACAGAAATACTTGATTAATTACATGAATGCACACTTTCCCACCCTGCTTCATCCACAGCTGAAAGTCCTTCACGCCTTGCAAGGCTCTAAGGGGAAAGAAGTATGTACTGCAGACCATCTCCTTTAACTTAATTTATCTATGACCGAAGTCATTTGTTTGCTCAGGCTCCCCTAACGCTGCAGAATCTTGTTACGAATTACTTTTTTGTAGTACATAATTCAGCTAATACTGGCAAAGCCTTCAGCTTCTGAGGGTTTCTTCATGGATCAAGGGTGCTGTGGCACACAACGCTACAGTGCATGAAAAACAGTGGTTCAGATTAGTCCTTCTTACTCACAGAGTAAAATTTATCTTCCAAAGGCACACACTGCTGAGTAGCCAGTGGTCAAAAGAGGGGGGAAAAGTGAAGTATGCTTTAATTACAACCCCGGGAGCCACCAGTTCCAACGCCCTGCCCTCTCTGCCTCTCCTGTGAGAGCTCCTTATCTTTGAACATTTTTCACTTAGACTAAAACAGCATATAGTCTGGGGTCCTAACGGACAGTACAGTCCTAAACAGACACCCTTTCAAGTCCATTGACTTCAGTGGACTTAGAAGGGTGTAAATGTTTAGGCTACCACTGTGAGTCACTGAAAGCCATGCAGGGCACACTTGGGACAGGCCAGAAATTAATATCAACTCCAGGTATAAGATGGTTTTTGCTTTAGGAACATAGAAATGGTATGTTGGAAGTGTAAAAAAGCAGAAGGTTCCTTTTACCACATGTGGTGGACTTGTGATAAAGCTGTGAACTTTTGGATGGAGGTTCATGATGAAATGCAGAAAAATTTGAAATGTACTTTTAAAAAAGAACCAGAAATATTACTTTTGGGCCTTAAAATGGAAGAAGTGAATGTAGCAAAGAGAACATTGTTATGGTATTTGATCACAACGTCCAGAATGACCAATGCTCAATGCTGGAAGCAAGAAAAAATACCCGAATTATGGGAATGGATAAAGAAGTTACTTTTCATGGCAGAAATGGATAAAATGACAAGAAAGTTAAATAACAAAGAAGATGAGGAATTTTTCACAGATTGGAAGGACTTTAAAGACTATATTGAGAAATACTGGGATGTCAAAAATAATTTGTTTTGCTTTAATAATTACTAAGAATAGACTATAGATATGTCAGAATGAAACGGATATAGAATAGGTTACCTATAAGGTTGAAAATTAAGAAAAAAGTAACAAAAGAAAATGTGAACTTTAAGTATGTTAAAGAGAAGGGAAAAGAATAAGACAACGAGACATGGTGGGAGTGGGAGCGCTGCGGGAAGCCTGAATCAGGGAAGGGACGGTGATTTGGAAAAGGGATGTATTCAAAACTTAATATTGGACATGTTGTTATATCCTGATAATAAAATTGTGTTTTACCTGAGGAACATAGAAATGGTAAAACTAACTGATGTTTCATTAAAATGGACGTCTTCAAAAGAACATTCATCACAGACGATCATCCCATTTGTTTGATATTCTTTTAAACCACTCAAATACACCATCATAATGATTAATGCTACACTGTCCCTATGCAATTATTATGAACACAGTGCACCTTGCTGTTCTGACTGCTGTACAATTTACATGATCTTACAATTATACATTCCTTCACTGTTAAGGCATGCAGATCAAATGAGGAGACGGTTTGACATTTGCTGTCTGAAAGACCTAACATACAGGTTGTTCATGTCTTCAGAGCTTTTATGCTGTACATTTCACACGCAATCCAATGCTTTCGGCAACTTAAAACTGTTAGACATGTTGTAGCCTTTGTGACACGGGACTCAATATCAACGAAAATTCCACTGCTCCACAAACATCTTACCTCTTTAGTGTGAGTGTGGAAGGAGACAGACATGTCTAAAAGAAGTTTTCTCTGTTCTACTCTTCTGACAAAGTCCTGAATCCTCACTTCAAGATGCCGCGCTGCCTTGTAGATCTCTTCAGGGTCACACTCTCCAGTTTGAGCCAACTGCTCTGCAGCTTCCAGTAGCTTGTCTGCATTAGTGTAGGTATTCTACCAGCAAAGAGAGGAAGGAACAAATCATAAGTAACATAAACTGCAGTAATTGAACTTCTAGGAGTAGAGTTTACAATATTAAAGGTGGGGAAGCCAGCGTTTCAAAACAACAGCAGTTATTCCAACGGAGGCTCTCTGCCAAAGGCATTCACAAAACCTCCACATAGACTAATCTCCAAAAAGGCATGAAATAGTTTTTCATTTGAAACGCACCCCTCCCCAGCTTGCTTGTCTGACAGATTAAGAAGGCTGAGCACTGGCTTATTTCCGTGATCCCTGGAATCCCTCAAAGATGCCGTAAAGAAGCAAATCAGAGTTTAACCACTTCAGAGACAGAAGCTGTCTCCGGGGAGATATTTCACAATGTGTTTTTCTTATGGAGAAGCATTGACGGCTAGCACGTTGCAACAAGTAAATCATAGACACTGGGAACACTACCCCTGCAGAAAGTAATGATATTTCCCCCCACTGGCTTTTGTTTATTTGTTAGGGAAGTCATCGACCAGTGAGATTCTGGACCTATCCAAAGCAGATGCAAACATTTATTTCTCATGGCAAGCGACAGGGCTTAACAGGCTTTCCTGTTTGCTAGATTATTTCCTCTGCATATATCCAAGGCACACACAGAAGCTCTGAGATGCACAAAAAGCTACATGACGCATGCATCTCCACTGTGTCTGTGTGATGCTAAAAGGAATGTGGCCATGCCTGTATGCTTAGAGCTGTGCGTTCATCATAGCTACATAAAGTTCTGTAGTGCAGTCAAAAATATGTAAAATTACTTCTACAGTATGCATTTCTGTACTTTATTTATTTAACTGCTGCTACCCTGATTTTTGCCCTGACCTGAATAGCCCGGGCGAGCTTGATCTCATCAGATCTCGGAAGCTAAGCAGGGCCAGCCATGGGCCAGAACCTTGGTATGAGACCTCCAAAGAATACCAGGATCATGACACGGAGGCAGGCAATGGCAAACCACCTCTGAACGTCTCTTGCCTTGAAAACCCTACAAGGTTGCCTTACATCAGATATGACTTGAAGGGAGGGCTATTTTGGGGCAGGAACGCACAGGAACGGAGTTCCAGCTGGCTCCCAAGTTGGCCACGCCCAGTAGGAACTCATTAGCATAATAGGCCACACAGACCAGCAGAAACTCATTAGGATTGGCTACATTAAGGGTGTGTGGCCTAACATGCAAAGGAGTTCCTGCTACAAAAAAAAGCCCTGGGTTTTGACAACAAACAAGGTAAACAGAATAAGAAGCAAAAGGTGGGTGTGGCTGGATGACCACACTTCTGGTAATATGGGGGTGTGGCCTAATGTGGTAATGAGCTGTGCTGTCAGGGGTGTGGCCCAATATGCTAATGAGTTCCTGTTGTTGGGTGTGGCCTATTATGCTGATGAGTTCCTGCTGGGCTTTTTCTACAAAAAGAGCCCTGCTTGAAGGCAAAAAACCAACAACAACAACAAAAAGGCAAAAAACCTCCCTGGCTTTTGGCACAAATGTCTCCCCCAGGCAGCTTACAATACAGAAAGCCATCACTGCAAAACACTAAACTAAAACATTGAAATAAAATAACATGGTAAAGGGCGGCAGAAAATCAAAACTCAGTAAAACCTAATTGAGGCAGCAAGCTAATCTTGAGGCGAGCAGAACCGACGGCTAGGTGAAATAAGTATGTTTTGGCAGTCTCCCTAAAAGACTTCGAAAGACTAAAAGACTTCCTAAATAATGTCAGAGACATCAGACAAGGCTGTCGGAGGACAGCATTCCAAATAATATTGGCGTTGCAACACAAGAGGCCTTGTCATATAGACACCCAGTACATTTGGCCAATGACATTGAGGGCTATAAACGGTTATAGTTTGGTGTAGTGGTGAAGTGCGTGGATGTAAGCAAAATAGACTTGGCAACCCTAGACAGCACACTCTTGGCCTGATGTCGTTTTTTGGTTTCTTTTTCTCCCACTTCTGCCCCAAGCAGCAGCAGGGTTGCTGGTGGGAGGTCTCCCACCATAGCAGGAGACCTAGCAATCCTGAACATGCCCCTCCGTGGGCAGGCTCCCATCTTGCATCACCATATTGTCCAGGCAAGCCTCTTACTACAGAGGCAGTAAAGCAAAACACAAAAAGGAAACTCTGCAAAAATTGCTGCAGTTTATATCACAAAAGTCTATATCTCCATGTAATGCCGAAAGTCCATTTGTTTTTTTTCCCAGACATACAATCAAAGAAGTCTTCACAAAGTAATGATGAC
>NW_015161456.1:206067-207658 GCF_001447785.1 Gekko japonicus | reverse complement strand
CTGGTCCATGCCCTCAACCCCCCCCCCCCAAGTTTCAAAAAGATTGGACCATGGAGTCCAATTCTATGAGCCCCGGAAGAAGGTGCCCCCATCCTCCTTTATTTATAATGGAGGGAAAGCATTTAAAAGGAATGCGGGTCCCTTTAAATGCATCGGAAGCTCACCTGGAACTTGCTCTCCCGGAGCCTCCCTCCCCTTTCCCAGAGCCCCCTGCCTGCTTGTCAGAATTACCAGGCAATCCTATTTCAGACTGGGGGGAAAAAGCATCTACAAACAGTTGTCCAATGGAATAAGAACAAGGTAAGAGGGAGAGGTTGCGAAACTTCTTCACAAATCCTCACTTCCACCTAGGGTTGCCAGCCTCCAGGGGAGGCCTAGAGATCTCCTGCTCTTACAAGTAATCTCTAGATTACAACAGAGACCATTTCCCTTGGATAAAAGGGCTGCTTTGGAGGGTGGTTTCTACGGCATTATACCCTGCTGAGGTCTCTCACCTCCCCATACCCCATTCTCCCCAAGCTCTACTCTACCAAATCTCCAAGGATTTCCTGACCCAGCGTTAGAAACCCACCACAGGGGAGCGGTGGCACAGTGGGTATATCCCACTGTCTTAACATCCGAACTGTGTTAGTTCAAGCCCCGCGCTGGTGTGAGCAGCCAGCCTGTTGTCCCCAGCTCATCGTCCACCCAGCGATTCGAAAGGTTCGGCGAGTAGATAAAATGGGAACCACTCCTTAGAGAGAGGAGGGTGTTAGCTGACGGTTAGAGAGAGGAGGGTATTAGATAAAATGGGAACCACTCCTTGTGGGAGGGTGTTAGCTGACGGTCGGACATCCTGGTCGAGACTTGGAAGGCGAAATAGCTTCTCGGCTACAAAAGAATCCCTGCAATGGATGTTCCGGCCAGGCGGTGGCAGTGTGACGATTGACATACGGGTCCTGAAGCCTGGCCAACAAGCAGCCGTGCGGAAAACGACGGAGCCAAGCCAGAAGACGTCTATACCGGGCAGTGACGGCGCGTGCAATTAAAAATGAATATATGTTGTCTTCCCTATCCCCTACAAACATTGTTAGTCCCTTGTCTATATTGAGTAACTGTAAATTGCTTTGAGCCCACTGGGGAAAGCGATTAATAAATGGAAAGTATCATCATCATCATCATCATCATCATCATCATCATCATCCCTGGAAAGTTGGCAACCCAAGGGTCTGGCCTTTCCTTGCTTCCCTGGGTACCCCCTCCCTTTGGTATTGTACAGAGCAGGGAAGACTATGTGGTCAGAGGACAACACAGATTATTAGCCCAAATTAAAGAATTTTTTAATTTACACAATTGTGTAAATTACACAATATTTACACAATTATGGAGCACACACACACTAAATAAATAAGGCACAACTGTAGGAGTAAGGGTATAAATCAACAGGGGTTAAACGCAATCATCTTTCCTCAATCCAATGTGCCATGGCGGCTCCATGCTCCATTCTCCGGCAGCCAATCACACATTGTGCAGCAAACCGGCAGTAGCACAGTTGTGCGCATGTGTGGGACGGGGAACGGGGAACGACGGTGGCTGCAACGGGCTATCAGTG
>NW_015161456.1:205532-205710 GCF_001447785.1 Gekko japonicus | reverse complement strand
GGATGGATTGGGGATGAGTGTGTGATGCTTCCCAGATGTTACGGTGTGATTGCGCCTGCTTGATCTGCCCCCGATCCGTCCCTCTTGCGGGGCAAATCCTCCCGTGTGACCGGGGCCTCTCTCTCTTACCCAAGAGAGCAGGGAAACTTCCATTCATTCCCCAGTCCAGTTGACTGTG
>NW_015161456.1:193229-204016 GCF_001447785.1 Gekko japonicus | reverse complement strand
TACCTGGTGGAATGAGCTCCCAGAGGAGATCCGGGCCCTGCGGGACCTTGCACAGTTCTGCAGGGCCTGCAAGACAGAGCTCTTCCACCAGGCGTTTGAGTAGGAGCCGCCACGACTGTTACCATCTGTCCTAGCCCTTATTACCAACTCGCCATGAGTGCAAAAATGGTGGTACTGCGTGGAGCTGTGGCCACTAAGGATACCATCCTGGTGACATCGGTTCCCTTGTTAGTTGTTGTGGAGAGCACTTATGTTGCACTGAATGTTTTTAAAATTGACTGTTACCATCTGTCCTAGCCCTTATTACCAACTCGCCATGAGTGCAAAAATGGTGGTACTGCGTGGAGCTGTGGCCACTAAGGATACCATCCTGGTGACATCGGTTCCCTTGTTAGTTGTTGTGGAGAGCACTTATGTTGCACTGAATGTTTTTAAAATGCAGTTTTAATGTTTTATGTATTGGGCATTGGCCCCATCTGTACGTCGCCTTGAGCCCGTTCGCGGGGAGGGCGGGTTATAAATTTAAATAAATAAAATTAAAAAATAAGAAATAAATTCTAATCCAGTACTGGGAATCAGGGCAGGACCTTCAGGGCAGAGAGTAGCCCCCCTGTACCGGCTGCCGGCCAGAGGTAGGGCTCTCCAAAGCCCCCTGGCTAGAAGCACTTTGTCTATGGGCTTCATGGGGGAGCGTGCACAATCATGCTCCCTCCTAATCCCCGATTCATGGCACATGTCTTTCGGAGGAACCAAGAGATGCCACCATCGTTTAAAGCGCCAAAACCGGAAAAAACCACACCCTTTCTGATGTATGTGGGCAGAGGAGAATTTTCAGAGAAGACACTCCCTACCTGCATTTTGAAGTGGTACAAACCCCGTGAGATCCATGACAAACATTTGCATTCTGCAGATTTTGAATCAGATTCCACAAATTACAAGCCTGGTAAAAAATAGGCAGCTGAATTCTCCTTGAATAGTGAGACATATTGAGTTATTCTCAAGGCCCTACTCTCCTCACAAGGAGGTCAAAAAACAACTGGAGATCATGATATGACCTAATATAAGTTCATTTAGTTTGAGCTCCACGTAATCAAATTAATGAAGTCTGAGGGTGCGTTCAGATGGCTCTTTAGATCTGTGCAAGGAACGAGTGCCTCATGGATTTAAATGTAACCAGACATCAACATCTGGAAAACATCCGTCTTCCATGAACATCCCGTTTTGCCGTGCTTCGGAGCCGTACTAAAAAGGTACTAGTTAAAATCTGGAGTTTTCAGTTCCGACAGGCCAATCATGGACTTGCCTCCATCTGATCATTCCAGCACGCGATCCAGCATGTCAGACCATCGTGAACGGGCACCATTTTTTAAAATTCTTGATTCTGTGCATGCGCAAATAAAGAAGGCCGTGATATCACACCTATGCACATGTGCAGAAAGGTTTTTTTAAAACTTTTAAACACCGCGCGTGCCTCCTTCAGTGGATGCTGTCTAGACAATCTACAGCAGAAGCAGCGCACGGTAAGGCGATTCCCCCAGGGGATGTCTGGTCGTGCGAGGACGGATTTAAAAGATCGGGATCAAATTTGAGCCAGCATAATGGCGGGGTTAGCTGCCCGTCTGAACACACCCTGAATCTTTACTCAACTTTGACTGCTCTAATTTAAACCAGCCCATTGAAGAACTGTGGGCCCGTGGTGGCTCAGAGATTAAGATGTTGAGCCGTCTGTAGCTCAGCAGTTCGAGACCTGAGTGCCACGTGAGGGAGTGAGCTCCCCTCTCTGGCCTCAGCTCCTGCCAACCTAGCAGTTTGAAAGCAAGAAATTGCAAGTAGGTAAATAGGTACTGCTTCAGTGGGAAGGTAATAGTGTTCCGTGCGCCTCGACGTTCAGTCATGCTGGCCACATGACCACAGAGAAGTCTTCGGACAACGCTGGCTCTTCGGCTTGGAGATGAGAACCGCCCCCTAGAGTCAGATTCGACTGGCTTTCGAGCAAGGGAAACCATTACCTTTACCTTTTATTGAAGAATTAGGGAGATGGAAGTGAAAAGCAAGGGAGGTTTCTGAGGTAATCCAATATATCTTTCTACACAATGAAATTGTTTTTCCCTCCTAGATATTGCAATAAGGTTTTATTTATTTATTTATTTATTAGTTTGATTTATATCCCGCCCTCCCAAAGGCTCAGGGCGGCTCACATACGGCAAAGCCGAGTGCAAAATACAATACAGTATATAATAAATAAAACATTTAAAATCACAATAAAACCTTCCAATAATATGGTGCTATACCTATACATGCTTTCTCTGCATGTATATGCTTCATTATTCACCAAGCAAGGCTCATCCTTTCCAGATCTCCCACTCTCCGTGCTTTGGTTTATTCACTCATCATGTACTCGTTGCAAGAGTTGTGGTATTCATTGGTAACAGAGCTTTTACTGTTGCCCGACTAAATGTCCTCCCATCTGCCCTCCTTGAAGGGAGATTTGCCCGTATTCCACATGAAAAGTGTTCTCTGCCCATGTCCCTGCGGTATGGTGGAAACAACTGAGCATGCCCTCTTACACTGTCAATTCTACCAGAACATTCGAAACGTATACATTATCCAAAATCCATCCAAGCAGGGCTATTTTGGGGCAGGAAGGCACAGGAACGGAGCTCCGGCTGGCTTCAGAGTTGGCCACGCCCAGCCAAAACCTCTGTGTGTGTGGCTACAGAGGGAAGGCCTGGAGAGTGACCCCCCTGGTGACTCTTGAGGCAGGGGGGCCAGGGGGCCCCTGGAAGGATCGGGGAGGCATTTAACTGCCTCTCCTTGCCTTCCCTGCCCTGTGCAAGGGTCGGCTTGCCCGGGCTCCCCGCAGCCACAGGGCGCCCGGGCAAACCAAGGAAAGGCATTGGGTGTGGCCGAATATGCTAATGAGCTGCACTGTCAGGGGTGTGGCCTATTATGCTAATGAGTTCCTGCTGGGCTTTTTCTACAAAAAAAGCCCTGCATCCAAGTACCCAGGTAGATTGGACCATTTTTATATTTCTCTCCTTCTTAGAGATCGTTGTCATGAAATTAGTACTTTTGTGCCCAGGCACGTCTAATCAGACAGAAGAATTTGGTTTGTTTTAACAAATCTCAACCGAGCATTGTATTTTAAGCCCAATATATTTATGTCATGCAACCAATGTAGCAAATATAATCACGGCAATGTTGACGATTTTGATTCTGTTCCCTGATCTTGGATCGTAGTAAACTTGACTTGATACTATTTAATTTTTGGACTGGGCTTAATTAGGCATTGCTGAGAACATCAACACAAACATAACTGCCGGACAAACACACTGTCTCTGAACTCCCTTAATTACACATGAGACAAGCTCCTGATCAGATCACATTGATGCCAGGGCGGTGCAGTGGTCAAAGTGCCAGACTAGGATCTGAGTGACCCATGTCTTAACCCCCCCAACACACACACACACCTTCTGAAGCTCATTGGGTGACCTTGGGCCAGTCAACCTCTCAGTCTGACCTCCCTCACAGAGTTTCTGTTGTGAGCAGTGTTCCCTCTAAGCTGAGTTAGAGTGAGCTAGCTCACAGTTTTTTAGCCTCCAGCTCACACATTTTTGTCTCAGCTCAGGAAGGATGGCTCCAGTAGGGTTGCTAGGTCTGGGTTGGAAAATACCTGGAGACTTTGGGGGTGGATCCAGGAGAAGGTGGGGTTTGGGGAGGGGAGGGGCCTCAGCATGGCACAATGCCATAGAGTCCCCCCTTCAAATCAGCCATTTTCTCCAGGGGAGCTGATCTCTGTCGGCTGGAGATCAGTTGTAAAAGCGGGAGATCTCCAGGCCCCACCTGGAGGCTGGCAACCCTAGGCTCCAGAGCAAACTAGTTAATGCAGGAGCCAAATCGCTCGCTCACAACTTTAATGCCAGTAGCTCACAAAGTAGATTTTTTGCTCATGAGGCTCCACAGCTTAGAGGGAACATTGGTTGTGGGGATAAAATGGAGGAGGGGAGAATGGTATTATCAGCAGGCCCGTAGCCAGGATTTGGTAGTTTGGGGGAGGCTTTAAATAATTCAGGGGGCACTGACATCACAAAATAAAAAATAACATTTTAATAAAATTTTAAAAACCTCACTTTTGCAGCATTCACACTCTGCCCGGGGAAGGAAGCCGCGCTTGGGGAAGGGGCAGCGGTGGAGAGTGCTCCTGGTGGCCTAGAGAGTCAGGAGTCCTCTGGGTGGCCCAGTGAACTGGGGGGCAGGGGGCTGGATGGGAGTCATGGGGCCTTGGCAGGACGTGGGGGGCAGGCCCCGAAATGCCTCACTGTAGCTATGGGCCTAATTATCAGCCACATTGAGTTACCATTGGGGAGACAAATAGGCCGGGTACACATATCTAAATAAATAAATGATGTTCCATGGTGAAGTCAAGAACAGTATTGCATCAAGTGGATTTACACCTCCACAACTGCTGCATTGTCATTGACGTTTGTGTGCTCTTTGACCCAGTCTAAGAATTAAATCAGAGAAACCCCCCCCCCCTGGGAAGACAGTTTCATAGTGGTGTCTGCTATTCTCATCTAATGCATATCAGTCCGTGAAATTAGATGAAAAAGCATGCAGAGTTTAAAAGAAAAGATCGGGTTCAGTTTGTCATGGGGGGAAAAAATGTATTTTCGTAGTGCGTATGGGTGGTACATGCAGTCAGTGTGGGAATAAGGAAATGGGAAGGGGCAACTTCAGGACTTGTCCTAGGTATCAAAATTTATGGAGCCCATCAAAAGTAGTACAGTCCCTTTCCCATGCCTGTATAGATCCTTTCCTTCCTTTTAACCCTGTATAGATCCAGCTTGTGGCTAATAGGAAGGCCTCTCTTAGGATTTTTCTTTTTCTTTTAGCCTTTTGAAAACACATGCACAGAGTGATCTGCCAATGTTTTTTAATTTGTTTCCGTGATAATCATACAAGGTTGTTGTGCATTATCACCGAGAGAAGAAGAGCAGTCTTCTAGTTTGGAATGAAAAAGCCAAACAAGACAGATTGTTTTTCAAGGCACTGTATGGATGTCATGGATGGATTCACGCGCTGAAAACAGCTAACCGCCGGAAGCACCACAAGGAGACGTCCCGCTGGACTGAAGGACTAGAGACACCTGAAGCCGAAGAAGCCGGAAGCCGGAAGAAAGAGCCGTCACCACCTGGGTGCTGGTAGGCTGTCCCAACCCCTCTGAGAATGTGGCCATAGTTAGGGAAGTAACATGTGATTAGCACTTCTAAAATTGTAAACCGCCCAGAGACCCCCAGGGGGGAAGGTTAGGGCGGTATAGAAATCGAATAAATAAATTAATAAATAAATGTTTGCTAAATACAAATTGTCACAGGCGCATTAGAAAAAAAGGCCCTTTAAAAATATGCAACTGTCTAAATCTGAAACTCTCAGTTCTATCAATACACACAGACTTCTGCAAATATATGTCATTTTCTAGGTTCTTAATTTTTGACAGCATTATGCATGAAATCAACAGGAAGGGTCAAACTGCCCTTGCTTAAATATCCTGCTTTGGATTTAAGAGAGACTGAGTCTCTTCTGTACTTTCCTTAGGACAAGTGTTGAGACGTTCTGTAAGTCCATAAGGAACACTTGTCATGTTTCATTTCACTTTTAGACCTTCCCTGGTCCATAAAAATGTTTGTGTACTTCTTTGACAAGTATGTTTCCTTTTCCTAGAGCTGCAGATTCAGGGTTTTTAAAATATATATGTTTAATTAATAACTGCTGATTGTATGCAATCGCACTCACACAGCAATGTGTCCAACATCCAATTAATCTCACGCATTGTGCTGAAACAAGAAAGAAATGCAAAAAATTTGTAAAGTTAGCTGATTTCTGAAAGTATGCAAGTTTTTTTTTAGTTTCTGCTAGCAACAAAATCAACAAGGCGTTTAGACAAGGGATATGCAGCTATCTCGAAAGAAATGTCTTTTGCCAATGGCTACCTGTTACTATTGAGACAATGCTTTACTAGGCTAGATTTAAAAGGAAACAATTGGCTCAGTCTTTTAAGACAGGAATTGGGTCTCTAAGCACAGGAAGAGTGACATCTATAGGACCAGCAATGCAAATTCCAGTCCCAGACTGCATCACAACTGTAATTGCCCCCAGAAAAGTGCATACAGGAAACTCTTACTCTTCAGTCCTAAATGTTCATATCGACAGGGCTATTTTGGGGCAGGAACGCACAGGAACGGAGTTCCGGCTGGCTCCCAAGTTGGCCACGCCCAGCAGGAACTCATTAGCATAATAGGCCACACCCAACAGCAGAAACTCATTAGGATTGGCTACATTAGGGATGTGTGGCCTAACATGCAAAGGAGTTCCTGCTACAAAAAAGCCCTGGGTTTTGACAACAAACAAGGTAAACAGAATAAGAAGCAAAAGGTGGGTGTGGCTGGATGACCACACTTCTGGTAACATGGGGGTGTGGCCTAATGTGCTAATGAGCTGTGCTGTCATGGGTGTGGCCTAATATGCTAATGAGTTTCTGTTGGGTGTGGCCTATTATGCTAATGAGTTCCTGCTGGGCTTTTTCTACAAAAAGAGCCCTGCATGATATCGACATTATATACAGACAGTTGATAAGATTCCATATAAGGGATGTAGGCTGAGTATGGATGGACCAATAACTACCCTGACACAGTGGTGCAAAAGAGCACAATGTACTTTGTGGCATTTTAGAGAATACCTTTTTGATAGTGTTAGGCTAGCACAGGGAAAAGCAGCAGTGCAAATATCCATGGCTTGGGTTTGTGATAGATTTATATCTCCTGCAGGAAACAGAGGAGCAGCTGGGACTACTTTAAGAACTATGCCCTCCCACTATTCACATCTACTGGGTTTGGGGGAGGGGGGGGATATATCCACTAGGCTTTCACTGTTGCCCTAAAGACAGAGCAGTTGCAGCAACACTAGAATCATCACTGCTTGAGTTGTAGAGGACCAGGAGGGCTTGGCCAAGGTGGTCACTCTACGTCTCCAGATCTTTGTTGCTTTGTTTAATCCGTCCAGATGGACTCCAGCTAGGATCTATCTTTGGCCAGCCACTTGCCTACACCTCTCTCCCAGTTCACTTAGTTTGGTCAGAAATTCCCTCCTGCAAATCAGAGCTTCATGCCACCCAATGGAATCCCAGCTGCCTTAGAGTCTACTACACATACTAGGCGAGGGAACTATCCAGCAAGCCTAGTGTAAACTACCACAAAAACATTCCCTTCTAGCTACATGTATCTAACTGGAACAAGGTCAGGATGCAAGGGGCGCCTTGGTCCCAAGGGAAGCAGGGCATGTTAACGGCACTCCAGCAGGGGATTGTACAGAAGAGGGTTAGAGAGAGTTCAACTCAAATGGCCATGAGGAACCACATAGAAGGGGACTTGGTTATGTTATTAGGAGAACCTCTGCCCCAGAAAAAGCACTGGGGCTGAGCACTGGTCTTGGTGCAGAATGCACACAATGGGAAAATGTCTCGGTTCCCTTGTCGAATAAAGTGGATAGCATAATGATGTCAGCCAAAACCACATGAACTCCATGAATGGTGTTTTGTATCAGTGTGGAGAGAAGGAAGTGCTAACCAGGGCTATTTTTGGGCAGGAACTCACAGGAACGGAGTTCCGGCTGGCTCCTGAGTTGGCCACGCCCAGCAGGAACTCATTAGCTTAACAGGCCACACCCAACAGCAGAAACTCATTAGAATTGGCTACATTAGAGGTGTGTGGCCTAACATGCAAAGGAGTTCCTGCTACAAAAAAGCCCTGGGTTTTGACAACAAACAAGGTAAAGAGAATAAGAAGCAATAGGTGGGTGTGGCTGGATGACCACACTTCTGGTAACATGGGGGTGTGGCCTAATATGCAAATGAGCAGTGCTGTCAGGGTGTGGCCTAATATGCTAATAAGTTCCTGCTGTTGGGTATGGCCTATTATGCTAATGAGCTCCTGCTGGGCTTTTTCTACAAAAAAAGCCCTGGCTAAAACTGAGGGGAGTCTGGGGGTAGGGCTTGTGCATTTTTGTTAAAGGCCCCTTACCTTTCCCCCATAATTTGAGCACAGGACTCTCTGGGGGCTGGAATGAAGTCCTTCATTAGCCTAGACCCCAATCCTCCAGCTGTGTCACAAAAATGAACAGAAGCAACTCTGGACCAGCAAGGCTCCATTTTCACAATACTTCTTTTTGTTTATTTTAAACTAGGTTTATAGCTTTGTTACCGTTTGGGTGCTTTTACTGGTGGGAAGGTAGGGGAAGGGAAATTAATGTTCTAAATAAATAAAAATTAATAAATAGACAGTTTGCCTGGTCTTCTAAGGCCCTTACAAAGGTGGAGCCAGCAGGCTCCCTGCTCTCCAGCTCATCAAAGTCTGCTTATACCAAGCAAGAGGGAAATGGTCGAATTCCCCATTTCAGGGGACCAAGAAACAGGACCAAGAAAGGGGGCAGCGCTCACCTTGTGAACAACTGCTGGAAACTGGCTGCCTGAACCCTTTACAGGGCAGGCACAAGTGGATGCTGCAGTGGAGCAGAAAGCCAGGCTCCGTGTATTTATACCAGATCTGGCCAATCCAGCAGAGTGATGCTACCTGCAAATCAAACAGGAGCTGTTGTCACACTCCCTGTTTTCTAATGTGTCTGGGGCTGGCACGTACAGCACCAGTTCATTTCCCAAACCTCATGGCTGAATGCTGCAAGCACAAGACCTAGAGCGGGGCCAGTTTGCAAATGTACCCTTTTAAAACGAGGGGCATCCAACCTGCCACTAAACATTAAATACAGTCGTATTCTAAGAACTATTGCTCTCTGTGTGAAATGGCAGTGGCAGTGTCTTGGGAGGTTCGGGGAGAGTACAGGAGCCATGGCTAATTTGCAACACAAAACACCGTTATCTCATAACACGTTGTCTTTGCAGCTGAACTGTCTCTGCTGAAAAGCAGTATTTTGTTTGAGATTACCGGGAGTGATATGAAAGTTCTGTCTGTGGCATTTGATCAGGAAAGGCAATTTCAAAAATACAAGTCATTACTTGACATCGCAGTCACTGAGTTCTGTATTTTTCTTTAAATATTGTTATCCTGCCTTTTGTTCTGCACAGAACACCAACAAAGAACAGTAAACTACATCAGAATAAACATAAGGACAAAAAAAAACCCACACCATGAAAAACAAGTAGTACCAAGGGAGGAACAGAAAACAAATAGGGCCTCAGCAACATGAGGAAGCAAAAACCCGTAACAGGCAAAATTCACTGGCCAATTAACCCATGTGCACAACGGACCAGCAACACCTTAAAGGTAAAGGTAAAGGTTCCCTTGCTCGAAAGCCAGTCGAATCCGACTCTAGGGTTGCGGTGCTCATCTCCATTTCAAAGCCGAAGAGCCAGCGCTGTTCGAAGACGTTTCCGTGGTCATGTGGCTGGCATGACTAAACACCAAGGCGCACTGAACGCTGTTCCCTTCCCACCGAAGTGGTCCCTATTTATCTACTTGCAATTTCTGGCTTTCAAACTGCTAGGTTGGCAGGAGCTGGAACTAGAGACGGGAGCTCACTCCGTCATGCGGCACCCGGGTCTTGAACTGCTGAACTACCGACCTTCCAGAGCCTGCAGTTCAGCATCTTAACCACTTGAGCCACCGCAGCTCCACAACACCTTAAACAGATGCCTAAAAATTGGCCAGGAAAGTGGTAGATGAGACTCCTCGTATTTCTACATACATTACTCAGATGAGGAAGTGACACAGAGCAGGCATTCAGTGGAAAGGCTGAGCCAGTGCCTGGTCCCAAAATATGTATGTGTGAATGTTATGAGGGCCTGTTCCATAAGGCATGATCTTGTTCATAACATTTTCACCCTGTCCTATTAAGAAGCTCAGTTTGGCATATGTGTGCTCATCCCCATTTTATCCTCACATCAATCCTGTGAACTTCTTTAGATGGAGAAATAGAAGCCCAAGCACAAGGTCATCCACAATGAGCTTCATAACTGAGTGAAAATTTGAGCATTCGTCTCTTCAGTTGAAGTCTCAAACTCCGATGACTGTTCTAACTAACAGGGATTTTTTTGAAATGAGGTTTTCCTCCTAATAACCATGGACACCCTAGAAAGGATATCCTGAAAAGTCTGAAAGGTTTATTTCACTGTTAGTTTGGAAAGCACCATTCTGGTCTCTAGCAGCAGTCAGGGGGTCATTTTTGGCCATCTGCACTGGGGGGAAAAAATCTGTTCACACAAACAATTACAAGGAATGTAAAAAATACAGCCACAAACTCAAATGGGATCATGTCTCCCCTTCCATGGACTGCAAAATCGTTTTTTATTACATGAAAAGGGCGCTCTGATCTCACACAACTTTGGGGCTCCTATTTTACACAGATCATACAATCAGATTGCTCTCATGGGCAGGTTTTTAAATACAAGCCAGCTTTATTGTACCAACCAAAACAACTTAAGACATAATTAGCAGCAGATAATTTAAACCCTTTTCAGGTGTCCAGTTTTGGTGACTAAGCACATATTGTTGGGAGCAGGGGTCATTTCGTAGGAAAAGAGGTGCAGGAGCTCATCAGCATAACTAATTAGCATAACTTATTTGCATCACCCAGAAGTGTGTCAGAAGGCAACATCCACTGCTCAGGCTCCACTGGACTGTTTTGGATTGCTAGCATGGGGGGGGGGACGTGCAGGTCTGTCCTCGCAGAGGAGGGAGAGCTTGTACCTGAATAAAACTTGGTCTTAAAGGTGCCACTGG
>NW_015161456.1:191086-193201 GCF_001447785.1 Gekko japonicus | reverse complement strand
CAGGGCTCTGCAGCTTACCTGGCTACTTCTTGCTCTGACTGAGGGCTGCTGGGAGCAGGGGGTGGGGCTTGTTGCATGTGCCCGCCCTCTGGGCTCTTTACTGCCGGAGCTCTGCTTCTGTGCGCTCCTGCAGGAAATGACCCCTGGTTGGGAGTGCATGCTATGCACAATTCTCCTGACGTGTTTGGTCACCATTTCGGGTAGACAGAGCAAAGCACATGCTTTCCTTGCATATAAAACTTTCATAGGCACGAACGGAATCTCAGATTTTTGAGGGAATATGTTTGTCTATTCAGAAACAAAATGCACGTGGAAAATAAGTGCACTGCCCCATTCACACAAAATGGCCCCTGCGAGTATCAGGAGGACTGAGGGTAAGGTGTACACAGCTGGCACCACAATACTGAATGTTCGAACAAGGTAGTAAAGAAACAGGAAAGCGGAGCAGCTTTGCAAGTTCAGTGAGAGGAGAGACAGACATCCCTCAAAATCATTCAAATCAGAGATGTCTCGAAGGATTCAGGATACTGGAGAGGCCTGTCATAACCTTCCTATATTTCTTAGTGCTCTGGGGCTAATAAACCATTTCAAGCTTTGAGGGGGTGGAAGTTTGGTGTGGGGCAAGATTCACAGCAGGGTTCAAAAGCTTTCCGCCAAAGACTGCAAAACTGAAAAAGCAGTGTCGTTTAAAAACATTAGCTGTGACTACTCTTTCATCCCTTGTAATAACCAGAGAGAGATAAGTGCTCTGCTGCTGAAAGAAAATTATGTGTGCCTGAAACACAAGGCAGGAGGAGAAGCAGAATGGCCCTGCCTTCCATAAACGTGTGCCCCATTTATTTTATTTATTTATTAATTATTCCAGTGTCTTTTGCAAGCCACACACTGAATCCTACCTTAACTTTGAAAACGAAGAACGAGGGAAAGTGTGGGTGACAGAAGAGACTAATATCAAGCACCCAGAGGGTGAAAGAGAAATTTCCGCCCTGAGCCACAGAACAAAAATATATCCAATCTCAAGACACAATTCTTCAAAAGAATCCAAGGTTTGATAGATGTCTGGCCTCTGCTCTTTGGCTTCTGTGATTACACCGTTCTCAAAGCAATGAGTATTATATTCACCCGCCTTTAACCTCAGACACAATGTGGGAGTCTCTTGGTTTCCCACTACACATGTGCTGGTGCGCCACACAGCATTCCAAGGCTGCATTTCAGGAGGCCCTCGTAAATTAGTAAGGAGATTTGCGTATAAATCTATCCAGAGACGAGGCATGGGTCAAGGTGTTATTGAAGTCAATGGGGAATCTGGTCATTAACTTTATAAGAGGAACAGCTCTGCTCCAAATAAGTAAGTGGCATTCTGGATCACGAAAGCAAAATATTAAGAATCAAAGGTTTCAGTGGGGGGTGTCCATAAAATCCCTTTCTCCTCCCTTGGAAATTTAAGTCCTGTTTTAAAAAGTAACTTGAATGTTGATGTTCTATCTCTCTGCCTTGATGGCATCACAGGTGGGAGGAAGGGACGAGGAATCCTCCCCCCCTTCCCTCCTGTCTGGTTTAAGCAGACTTTGCTGAGCTAGAGAGCAGGGAAAGAAAAACCTCTCTGTTCCTTTCCCGCTCTGCCAAAGCCTTGCTGCCAGCCAACATGAGCAGAAGGGCAGCAGAGGCAGGAGGCGGATCTATAGCCCCCTCATCACCTTCCCCCACAGAATTCAACTACAAATGGGTTAAAAAAGCATCCCCAGCAGTTTTGAAGGGCTTGCAAACCATAACGTTCAGTCTGAATCTCAAGCCCTGTAAAGGAATTTCCTGCGGGAGAGCACAGGAGCGGAGCTCCAGCAGTAAGGAGCCCAGGGGCGGGCACATGCAGCAAGCCCCACCCCCTGCTCTCAACAGCTCTCAGTTGGGCCACGAGGAGCAGGAAGCAGCCACGTAAGTTGCAGAGCCCCCTCCCCAGCCCGCCTTCAGGTACAAGCTCTCCCTCCTCTGTGAGGGCAGATCTACGTGTCCCCCCCATAGCTAGCAATCCAAAACAGTCCAGTGGCACCTTTAAGACCAAGTTTTATTCAAGTGCAAGCTCTCCCTCCTCTGTGAGGACAGATTTGCATGTCCCCC
>NW_015161456.1:187095-191016 GCF_001447785.1 Gekko japonicus | reverse complement strand
GAGGAGGAGAATATAGAGAGAGAGAGAGAGAGAGAGAGAGAGAGAGAGAGAGAGAGAGAGAGAGAGAGAGAGATGGAGTCCTGTGGCACTTTTAAGAAGACCAACAACATTTTATTCTAGGTATAAGCTTTTGTGTGCAAGCACACTTCTTTGGTGGGGAGGGAGAGAAAGAGAGGGAGTGTCCCATGGCACTTGGCTCCCCCTTTCCAGTTCTAACAGATGGGGGGGGGATCTAACAGCACAGCTTGCATTCCTTATTAGTGAAAGGGAACAAGAGCCCAGTAGCACCTTAACGACTAACAAAATGTTGTGGCAGGGCAGGAGTTTTCATGAATCACTGCTCACTTCTTCAGATACAGCTAGAATATGAGTCCATCTGTCCTTATATCTTGGAGAGTTAAGTAGGAGTTTTCATGAATCACTGCTCACTTCTTCAGATACAGCTAGAATGTGAGTCCATCTGTCCTTATATCTTGGAGAGTGAAGTGATTTCAGACTGCAAATTACAATAGCAGACATTGGTAATGAGAGAAGTAACCTAGATCTCAATTCAGTCCAGAAGCATGCATTTTCTTGAGCTTCACTAGCAATTCAGCAGTCTCTCATTCTAATCTCCCTTTGAAATTCCTTTGTAAGAGAACTGATACTCTTAGGTCAACAACTGAATGTCCTGGAAGGTTAAAATATTTCCCCACTGTTTTTTGAATGTTGTGGTTTCTCATAGCAGTAGAAAGAGTAAGAGTCCAGTAGTATCCTAAAGACTAACAACATTTGTGGTAGGGTATGTGCTTTTGTGAGTCACTACTCACTACTTCAGACTTATTTCCATTTATTCTTTGCACCTTCATGGACCAGATCCTCCTGTACCAAACTGAGACCTAGGTTTTCTGTCTCACTCCTACCTCCACACCTACTCCCCCTCTGCATATCACACCTAATCCAATCACGCCTTCTATTGCCATTCAGCATCTGAAGTCATCTGTATAAAGTTTATATCTCCATTACCTCATGTTACATTTTATAACACACATGGCCCAGCCCAACAAAGTAACATTTATGTCAGATGTGGCCCTCATCACAAATGAGTTCAACACCTCTGCACTCTATTGGCTTGCAGAGTTCTGAGAAAGTTTCCATACTCAAAACCAGAAGATACATTCTTACTGATCACCACCATCACTGAACTCCACCTCCCCAGGCACCCCCCCCCCCCTCAGATACAGCAAGTAGACAGTGCAAACAGAGCCACTTGGTTAAGTGATCATCTGTAACTTCCCTGACAAGGAGACTTTTACCATGCAATAGTTATCAAAAGGACACTCAGAGAACATAAGAACATAAGAGAAGCCAATGTTGGGTCAGGCCAATGACCTGTCTAGTCCAACACTCTGTCACACAGTGGCCAAAAATACCAGGTGCCATCAGGAGGTCCAGCAGTGGGGTCAGGACATTAGAAACCCTCCCACTGTTGACCCCACCCAAACACCAAGAATACAGAGCATCACTTGCCTGGACTGAGAGTTCCTATCTATACCTTGTGGCTAATAGCCACTGATGGACCTCTGCTCCATATGTTTATCCAGTTCCCTCTTTTTTTTCTTTTTTTTTTGACTTTTAATATTTTATTTTGTATTCTTTTACAATGCACAAAGCTCAATAAAACATAGCCATAACAGGGAGATATAGGTTATAACAAGAAAATAATTGGAAACATTGGAAAAGTACAATTTATAAGTATAACATGACAGTCCCGGCTCTTAACTATTCTTGCTATGTTAACTCTATGTTAGTACATTACCCTGTGGTTACTTTAGTGGACCTCATGAGTCTTAGTGCGCCATGTTAAGGTTTAGTGTGATAGAGACCGAACGTTTCTGATATGCTAATTTGAGGTTTTTTTTACAGAGCATCACTTGCCCCGGACTGAGAGTTCCTATCTATACCTTGTGGCTAATAGCCACTGATGGACCTCTGCTCCATATGTTTATCCAATTCCCCTTGAAGCCATCCTAGAGCTGAGGTGGTATTATTTTAGTACATTTTTGTCCAACTCTTCCTCCAAGTAGCTCAGGGCAGTGTATATGGTTCTCTCCCCTCATCCATTTTATTCTCATATCAACAAGACTGTGAGATAGATTAGGTTGAGACAGATGGATTAGCCCCTGTGAGTTTCATGACACAGTGAGGATTCAAACCTGGATCTCCAAAATGCCAGTCCAACACTCTATTATGCCACACTCGCTCTCACTGGTAACATTCTCCAGACAATTTAATGCAACATGACAGAGAAAGGGCTTACCAGGAGGTTATATGTGTAGCCTACTGAGTTACTGCTTGATAAACTGGCGTTTGGTGTAGTGGTTAAGTGCGCGGACTCTAATCTGGGAGAACCGGGTTTGATTCCCCACTCGTCCACTTGCACCTACTGGATGACCTTGGGCAAGCCATAGTTCTGGCACAGCTGTCCTTGAAAAAGAGCAGTTTCTGTCAAGAGCTCTCTCAGCCCCACCTACCTCCCAGGGTGTCTGTTGTGGGGAGGGGAAAGGAAAGGAGTTTGTAAGCCGCTCTGAGACACCTTCCGGTAGTGAAGGGCGGGGTATAAATCCAATCTCTTCTTCTTTTACCTCACAGGGAGTCTGTTGTGGGGAGGGGAAGGGAAAGGAGTTTGTAAGCCGCTCTGAGACACCTTCCGGTAGTGAAGGGCGGGGTATAAATCCAATCTCTTCTTCTTTTACCTCACAGGGAGTCTGTTGTGGGGAGGGGAAGGGAAAGGAGTTTGTAAGCCGCTCTGAGACACCTTCCGGTAGTGAAGGGCGGGGTATAAATCCAATCTCTTCTTCTTTTACCTCACAGGGAGTCTGTTGTGGGGAGGGGAAGGGAAAGGAGTTTGTAAGCCGCTCTGAGACTCCTTTGGGTAGTGAAGGGCAGGGTATATATCCAATCTCTTCTCTTCTCTTCTTCTTTTTACCCATATCATATAAATATGGTGTAAAGTGGATGTTCTGGCGGATGTACTCACCAGCAACGTTTTATCCGCTATGTTTATACTCACTCTGTACCTATTCTTCCCTAAAAAGCCAAAGTAAGTGGTTGAAGAATAACCCCGACAGTCTCATTACATTCCTTTGTCTCCACTAGGACTACTTGACAATAACTGCTGTGGCTAATTTGTGCCCTCACAATGTAGGGGCCACTGTTTAGTGGTACAGCACATGCTCTGCATACAGCAGGCCTCTGGTTTAAACTCTGATGACCCCAGTGAAGGAATCTCTAGTAGCAGGTGCCAAAAACATCTCTTTCTTTCTCTACCTGAATTCATATAAAGCTACGGCTTGTCACGGAGGACAATGCTGAGCTAAATGGTCAAATGGTCTGCCTCAGTATGTGTCATGGTTGGGACTGATGAGTCCTTCTTAGAAGATGAGGGGGCCGCGGTGGCAAACCCTGCTGAGATCAAGACCCCAGAAGACTTCACATCTCTGGGCCCTTGGACACCCAGGACTCAGGCCACCTGCCAAGACCACAGGGCCAGAAAGCCAAAGGACTCATGAACGGAAGCTGGACATGGGGGGGGGTCACAGGAGAGCCCCACAGTGAAACCCGCCTCTTGCCAGGGATCCAGTGAGCACTCCCAGAGTCCCTGGAGTGGAAGAGACAGAGAGCCTGGGTAGATCAGCTCTGGCAGCAGAGCATTCAGTTGGCTGCTCAAGACCTCTCCTCTACCTATGAGGCTTGAGACGATCCATCATTAGGATCTGCAGGATGCTGGACTAGAGATGTGAAGGCCCGGAAAAAACCCAGAAAAATTAGGAAAAAAACCGTCCCCCCCCCCTCGTTTTTTTCCTGAAGCCTTTTTTGGTTTTTTTCCGAAAAATTGGAAAAAATTGAAAAAAGAAAAGAAAAGAAAAAAATTGATTATGG
>NW_015161456.1:180241-187036 GCF_001447785.1 Gekko japonicus | reverse complement strand
GCCAAGTAAAAATGTCCATAGTTATATTTTATGTTCCTAAAGTAACAGAATGACTTTCAATCTAGAAAAGAGAAAAGAAATGCTAATGTAGCATTTTTTTCAATTTTTCTGAAAATTTCCGTTTCCCCCTGGAAAAAACCGGGGTTTTTTCTGAGCTTCAAAATTTCCGGAAATTTTACATCTCTACGCTGGATTAAGTCCGGCTGTAAGTATATGCAGGATACTGACCCTACTGAGTGACATCAATACACACTCCCCTTCATAACTAGCCTGAGTCCTGCCTGTGTGATTGTGGAATCAACAGGTCCACTAGAGTCACTGAAAATGTTGAGACAGTGTGTGACTGCAATAAAGAAGGCCAATGCTATGCTGGGGATTATTAGGAAGGGTATTGAAAACAGATCAGCCAATATCATAATGCCCCTATATAAATCAATGGTGAGACCTCATTTGGAATACTGTGTGCAGTTCTGGGCACCACACCTTAAAAAGGATATTATAGCTTTGGAAAAAGTGCAGAAAAGGGCAACTCGAATGATAAAAGGGTTGGAACACTTTCCCTATGAGGAAAGGTTAAAGCGCTTAGGGCTTGGAGAAACGACGACTGAGGGGTGACATGATTGAGGTTTACAAGATTATGCATGGGATAGAGCAGGTAGAGAAAGAGGTACTTTTCTCCCTTTCTCACAAGACAAGAACTCATGGGCACACCATGAAATTGCTGAGCGGTCAGGTTAGGACGGATAAAAGGAAGTACTTCTTCACCCAAAGAGTGATTAACACTTGGAATTCACTGCCACAGGAAGTGGTGGCGGCTACAAGCATGGGCGGCTTCAAAAGGGAATTAGATAAGCATATGGAACAGAGGTCCATCAGTGGCTATTAGCCACAAGGTATAGATAGGGACTCTGGGGCAAGTGATGCTCTGTCTTCTTGGTGCTTGGGGGGGTCAACAGTGGGAGGGCTTCTAATGTCCTGGCCCCACTGGTGGACCTCCTGATGGCACCTGGTATTTCTGGCCACTGTGTGGTATTTCTGGCCACTGTGTTGGACTGGATGGGCCTTTGGCCTGATCCAACATTGGTGTCTCTTATGTTCTTATGCCAGTGTGCTCATGTCACTTCTGCTGAAAACCAGATGTGACATCATGGGGTGCTCTAGGATGTGCAACTCCTTCATGGTCTCTTTCATTATAACATTTCTGGTTTTCTCTGGAAGGGGCACTGGCAAACCAGTTCCCACACCCTAAGTGCTCTCAGAGCCTGCCATCTGCAGCCTGGCAACCCTATACGAGGGGTCTTATAGCTACAAGGTTCTAATCTTCATACTGGAAGTCTAATGGGTTCCATGTTCTGCTCCTCCATATGGAAGGTCTAACCTGGAGACTCAGAAAGGGCTGGCAGCTCATTAGGCACACCTCCACGTCTGCCTACAAATCAGGTACCTGCTGAAAAGGAACTTGAGAGGAGGTCTGGAGCAGAAGAATCTGGCATGAACACGGAGTAGGAAGAGCCGACAGAGATGTGAGATCTTGAAATAGCCACTTGGGGGAAGAAGCCAAGAAAGAAGGGTTTGCATCATCTTGAATGTAGTCCTTAGGCTACATACCAGCTTTTCATTAATACCACTCCATTTCTTCTTCTAAGCTGAGTCCCTGTGCAAGCATTCCAGCCCACCTAAAACTTTAGGGTGCTTCTCGGGTCTTCGTTTTAGGATTGCCAACTTCCAGTTGGGGCCTGGGATCTCTCAGAATTACAGCTGATCTCCACATGACAGAGATCAGCTGCCCTGGAGTAAAATGGCCGCTTTAGAGGCTAGACTGTATGACATTGTATCCTGCTGAGGGCTCTCCCCTCCCCAAAGTCTCCCCTCCGATCTCAGGAATTTCCCAACTTGGAGCTGGCAATACTACTCAATTTCCACTCCCTGGCAAACAGGGCACAGGGGCCAAGGTCTTCCCCTGATGTTGCTTCCCAGCTGCCTCTGGATGCAGAGATTCTGTAACCTTTAGTCTCCCTAAAGGCATTTCCTGCCTAGCTACTTGTCAGCCGGTAAAGTTGTTGTGTCTCGAGAGACATAATGGTAACAGCATAATCTAGCATCGCTCATTATGCGGATTGTAAAACATGTAACTACTGACCAATGGTGTGCCTTCTGGAGGGAATGGTTTTGATTGGTCATTATGTAGATTGTGATTGGTTGCAATGTACATAATGTGATGGGATACTGTAAGTATTGTGGGTGTGGCTATCTCAACCAGAATTGTATATAAGTTGCTGTTTTTACTATTGTAATTGTCTAGCTGGTCTAGTCCTTACAAGGCTGAGCCTTTATGCTGTTCTCACTGAATAAATCTGAAATCACTTGTTGAACTGTTCCTCCGAGTTTAGTGTCATACTTAACAAAAGATGTTCTGATTTATTTATTTCAATCATTTCAGTGACACCGGCTCAAAATCTTCAAAGTTGCTTGCAAAGATGTATCAGAAATTAAAAACTTAACACCAAAGCAACGAACAAAAATACAACCATCAGCTCCCCATAAATCAGCCAATGCAAGCTGAAACAAAAGGCCGTGGAATCTTTGCGAAAAGCAGACACACCGCAGCATCTCCTATACGCTTCAGGCATAGGGTTGCCGTCGCCCGATGAGGCCAGGGGATCCCCCGATGAAGCCCCACCCCTGAACAGCAGCATCCTGCAGGGACACTGCCGACACAATGACATCACTGGTAGTGACATCATCCTGCTGTGGCCATCGCGTGGCAGCACTCCAGTATTGCCCTGAATGCTAGAGCATTGCCACGTGACAGCCCTAGCGTGATGATGTCACTACCAGTGACCTCATGGCATCGGCAGCATTCCCACGGAAGAGTCCCGGCAAGGAGCAAGGAGCCCCCACTGCAGCAAAGGTGAGACCTGGCAACCCTATTCAGGCAAAACATTTCAAACTAAGCATTCACAGTGGCAAAGGCCCTACATCCAGCTGTTGCTGATCTAACCTGCTTCAGAGAAAGCCTATTAAGAGCCTGATCTACCAAAAGCAAACACAAGAGAGAGGCAGTCCTGGAGGTATGCTGGTGCCAGGCCACAAAGAGATTTAGAGGTACAGTTCAGAACCTTGGATTGGGCCTGGACATATAGAGGTAGTCAGTACAAAAGCAGCGGCACACAGAATACGGTTGTCATCCTCCCATACTTATTAGAATGTGGATAGCGACAGTTTGTAACAACTACAGCTTTCAAGTTGTCTTTAAAGCCAGCCCTACACAGAACACATTACAATAGTCTAGGATATTACAGATACAAAGGAGAACATCATAAGGTCATCTGTACCCAACAATGGCTGGAATCTACACAACAATTAGGTAGATGGTCATATACACCATCTACCTACAGGTATTGCCTACTCTTCAAAGGGTGTTCCTAGTCTAGAAGAATCCTTACGCCCAAAACCCAACCAAACAGGGCTTCAACTATTCCATCTGCCCCAGGCATATCAGTCTCTTCTTGACCCCAAAAAGTGCCCTCACCAATGCTCCCTCTAAGCTGTAGAGTCTTGTGGGCAAAAATTATACAACGCTGTGAGCAAGCAATTTGACTACTGCATACATTAGTTTGCTCTGGAGCCATCCTTCCTGAGCCAAGACAAAAATATGTGAGCCGGAAGCTTAAAAAGCTAACTCAGCTTAGAGGGAACACTGGCCCCCACTAACATTACTACTGACTAGAGTCAGTCTTAATTAATTTGCTTTCACCCACCCTACCCCAGCCTATAGAAAAATGGCTGAGGTGTGGATGGCCACTCTTGGATGCTCTGCTCACAAAATATAGGACCGATTTCACACAAAAGATGTGCCGCGGTCGTGCCTCCCTTTGCCCCGCTTCTATTGGTCATTTCCCACTCGAAGCCGTGCAGCCGCGTTTTGACCCACAGCTTCGCCCAATTTTCCCCGCAGTTTCGTGATCCTCAAAAAACAGGATCATGAAACCGCGGGGAAAATCGGGCGAAGCCGCGGGTCAAAACGCGGCCGCGCAGCTTCGAGTGGGAAATTGACCAATAGAAGCGGGGCAAAGGGAAGTGTGACCGCGGCGCAGCTCTTGTGTGAAATTGGTCTAGAAGTATCATCAGCATACTGAAGATAAATTCCAAAATTCTGGGTGACCTCACCCAATAAGCTTCATATAGCTGTTAAAGAGTTGTAAACACTGCATGACTGTTATCAGTGACAATGCCTAGATGCAGCAATCCATGGGGTCAAACTACCCTCTTCTATAAGAATGTACTTATTTATTTTAAATACTTGTATCCTGCAATTGTCAGCCAATCCATTCTCAAAGCACTGCATAATAGAACAAAGTTCAACAAACAGTTAAAATACTTCAAATCAATCACTTTCAAATATAAAGTCAGCAGAAATCTGAAATATTAAAAACAGCAACTGGAATGAGAAATAAATGTTTTATCATAATAATATCTTAAAATAAGCAAATGAAGCAGAATTTAATAAACATTAAAAGCAGGTAGCCTAAAATGCACTGAGACAAATAAAACACACAATATATGGATACACACATACACGCACACATACACAATAAATAAAAAAAATAAAAACAGCAACTAATAGACAGAATGCATTGTGAAATAGGTATGTGCTAACATGGCACTGGAATCTGAAAAGCCACCTGGTAGATAGATGTGGAAAGGACATTTTATAACTGGGGGTCCACAACCAAGAAGGCCCCGTTCATTGTAACTCCCTGTTTCAATCCAGAAATTAATGGCAGACAGAGCAGGGACTTCTGAAAACATTAGCTGTCTGGCAGCCTCATACAGGAGCAAACAGGCATCTTTGTCTTCTTCTGTTATGAGCAAACAGAATGTAACACAACCATAGGAGAGCCAATGCTGACACTTCAACAGATCCTCCAACAGATGGATTCCATTGATCAGGAGAAAAGTAGAATATAAATATTTAAATAAATTAAAAACAAACAAGTGCATGAGAATGGTATGGGCCACTGTATGAAAAGCTTTCAAGAAGTCTAAGCAGATCAACGGGAAACTATTTCCCCCTATCTATGCACAGACAGTCAACCAGGTCTACTATGACTGACTCCATTCTATAACTATTCAATAACCAGCCAGACTGAAAAGTACTGAGGAAGGGTGTGTCACCCAGGAATGCTTGGAGTTGCTTTTCTACCACACATCCCACCACATTAGGAAGGTCAGCCTAAGGCGGGATCCTCCCAGAACGGATCCATCAAGATCTAAACCCTTTTTCTCTTATAAATCAAGGATTGTATGCAATCAGTTTTTAACCTCTGGATTCCCATACACTGTTTATGTGACATATTTGAAAAGATATCCCATCTCATAATCCTAGAAACAACAGTATGTTTTCCATCGATGTGATATGCCTGGGTCTCCCATTCTTCTTACCTGTGCTACTTCTTCGAAGTCATCGTGTCTTTTCTGAAGAGCTCGTGCCCTGTGAAGGGACTTTCCCACTCCAGTGTGTTTGCTGAGAAAGGCTTCCCCATGGTTTTCAATCCAGTCCAACACCTAGATAGAAAAGAAGAATATCCAATTATCTTCCATGGCCATTCAACACAAAACAACCAATTATCTGTGGGCACCACTTCAAAACAACTCCATTCCACATAAGTGGATTCAATAGCCTGAGGAGTGATCAGAGTTTATCTGCTCTCATACTCAACACTGTTCAGAGCCAAATCCAATCAGATCCAAGGGAAAATGCCGCTTTGCCGTTTACTGATAAATTGCCATTATTGAACTGCTGCTATTTGTTCATTCTTCATCATACATAATGGACACTTCTTGATGATCGGTCAACATTGTAGCAGAAATTAGAAAGCCATTACTACTATCATTATCTGGGGAAGACATTTATCTCTATGAAGTTTTCCTTCTAATCTGATTTCTGTGTAAACAGAGCCACTGTCATAGATGTACAATGATACAGTTGACACAGACAACATACCTCAAGGCTAAATACCTAACAAAACAGAATGGGCAAGCGTGGATCTGATTTAAGATTAGGAACTGGGATGGGAGGAAGTTATCCACATACTTAATGTGAAGGGGCTGAGGGGTCTATACCATAATACTATAAGACACCAGCCTTTCAAGTAACATCAGATTCCAGTCTACTCACCGTAACTCATCCCGATGAAAGGCAGCATGGCAAACCTGATATTCAGTGGTTTTAAAAGATTAACTTTCCAAAATATATCAGCTGTTCTACAGCTGCCAGGTACCAAGCTTCTCCCAAACTGATCTAGCTTTGTTCTTACAATTTATTTCCCATCAAATATGCCTATGCCTTCTTCTAATCCCAATTTTTAAAGAGACTGTGATACAGTTGTGCCCTAGTAGAATGATTCAAGACCACACAGGGTACAAAAATGTATGGAATCAGACCAGTGGTCCATGAAACAAAGATGTAGCTAGAAAACTCTGATTTTTAATTCAGATCTGCAAGAATGTTAGCATTTTTCTTCCTCACATCTTCATGCATCCATGAATAAGGTGCCCTTGGTAAAACCTGGTAGGACATACTTCAGGTTTGTGTGTGTGTTTTTTTTTTAAGTCTTCACTAGTAGTCACATGAAAAACATTACGTTTTATTTTTTATTCATGCAGTTCAATCCTACCAGTTTTTCTACTGGTGAGAAAAGGAGGATGGAGTCCCGTTTGATCAGAGGTCATTTGGGGGGGGGTCGCGGGGGATCGCAGTTCCCCTGGGTGAGGTACGGGGGGCGGGGCACA
>NW_015161456.1:153064-180168 GCF_001447785.1 Gekko japonicus | reverse complement strand
GCAAGGCCGCCGGCGGCCGGGACCGTTGGGGGCGGGGTGTGTGGCCTTATGACACACTTCCAGTGATGTCAGGGGGTGTGGCCTTATGACACACTTCCAGTGATGTCAGGGGGTGTGGCATATGCTAATGAGTTATGCTAATGAGTTCCCCTAGCTCTTTTTCTATAAAACAACCCCTGCGTTTGATCCTCAAAAAAGCTACACTGGGTACCATGGGACCTGCATGGGCAAAAGCCATGTGGGAGGCAGTAGTTAGGAGGAGAACTAGGTGACACAGAGTGAGAAAGCTGGCTGGATTGAACCCGCATTCTAGCCACAACAAAACAATCGCTAAAATAGAAGTGTTTTAATTTAAAATAGACGCCATAAAACATTGGTTTCAAATACTGAAAAAGTTAAGGCACCTGCATCAGTATTAAAATGAACGTATCAGGCAGGTGTCCCTAAGGCCCTTTGGAATAGCTGTTTTCTAAAAAGCCTGTCAAGCCACATGTAACAGTACGTGGAGCCCACAACAGCAAAGACCGGCCCTCATGTACTCCCTGTACAGGCCTTTGAAGCAGAATCTCATCTGACTATCTTATTCAAAGGGAAGGTGTATAAGGAAAAGGGTACCTCCCTGGGAATGACGCCCTTTGAATACGAAGCTTCTGGAACTAGGGCACTGCAGCCAATTGATTTTCTGCTGCAGTCAACAAAACGGAATATAATACTACCATGACTGACACCAAGAACTCATGGGCACTCAATGAAATTGCTGAGCAGTCAGGTTAGAACAGATAAAAGGAAGTCCTTCTTCACCCAAAGAGTGATTAACACATGGAATTCACTGCCACAGGAGGTGGTGGCAGCTACAAGCATGGACAGCTTCAAGAGGGAATTAGATAAGCATATGGAGCAGAGGTCCATCGGTGGCTATTAGCCACAAGGTATAGATAGGGACTCTGGGGGAAGTGATGCTCTGTATTCTTGGCGCTGGGGGGGACAGTGGAGGGCTTCTAGTGTCCTGGCCCCACTGGTGGACCTCCTGATGGCACCTGGTATTTTTGGCCACTGTGTGACAGAGTGTTGGACTGGATGGGCCACTGGCTTGATCCAACATTGGCTTCTCATGTTCTTAAGAGCAGAGCATACAGAGAAACCCACTGGTCACTTACAGACCACACCAAATCCTGGCACAAATCGTTAACTTCTAGTACTGCTTCCTTTCTTTGGTGGGAAAGGTATTACTATGATGAGTAACTTTTGTAACACATATACAGATTTAAAAACAAAAACACAGTATCACCTTATTTAATGCTACCGTGATGTGCAGCTATGGCAGATGCTATTTTATGGATAATCAAGTATGACATGGGGTTTCTGGTAAAGAAATTGCTGTGAACCGTTATTACAATTCAGAGATATAGAACTGAAAATATTTTTTCTTGAAGACAGTGGCAACCAAAAGCTTTTCCTGTGATATGTCTTTGATCTACCATTTGTACATGGCTTGTAATAGCCAAAATGATTATAGAGTTGATAGCAAGCTCTTTCGTTATTAAATCTATTAATATTCTCAGTACTTTTCTCCTCACTGCAGAGACTTTACCTCCTCTTACACAATCCAGCCTAAACAAAACTAGAAGAGAGGCCATATTATTTGAAAACTGAAAAATAATTACTCAGTATCCTCAAATACATTTATTTATAAAGTGTTTTTCAAAGAAAACTGTGTATTCCTTTTATCCAACTATACTACTTCCATATTCACAAGAGGACTGCCTTGTACGGAAGACACGTAATGGCTACAGGTCCCCCCCCTAGAAATAATAACTTAATTCATAGCCAAAGGATCACGATTTAACCTTGTTTGAAAAGAAGTAGTAAACAATATATGTCATCACTACTTCATGACCTTTATTAGATGCTCTGATCAAGGTCTTTATTGACCTGTTACCAACTATTATTCACCAGTAATTATGTGAGAAAGGGATGAAATGATGTGCCCATTTCCATTCCTTTAAAAAAAAATAATTTTAAATTATTTTCTCAAAAATAAAAAAAGGGTGGGATACAGAAGGGAAGAAGGGATAGGGGGGAAATATAAATTCATCAAGGTTTGTCAAATATTATGAGTTGTTACGTACAACAGGTAAAATCAGATATATTACCAAATGTATTACGTATTTCAAATATAGAAGCAGACAATACAACATCAACATTACAGAATTTTGTGATAGAGTCTCTCTTTAAAGAATAAACAAGAACTTTCCTAAGGTTAGCGATAATCTATTAACAATAAAAGAGATTACATCTTTAACAGCTGAATGAACTTCTATGCTAAAATTAAATTGTTGTAAAAACCTTAATATCGTCTTAATTATTCATCTAAAGCTACGTTTTATTCTTACTAATTATTTAAATACTAGTGGGATACTGTCGTGGACCAGCCTCAGCCTGAGGTACAGCCAGACTCTGACTTGCTGACTGAGCCCAGCCTGGGTGAGATCCAGCCTGACCAGTAGGGTTGCCAAGTCCATCTTCCACCCCCAGTGGGGGACTTTGGGGGCGTTCCTGGAGGGGGTGGGGCATCCCCAACATGAAGACGTCACGTTGGGGACGTCCGCCGCCCTCTCACCCGTGCGTCGGATCTCCAGAAACGGCAGTTCCCTGCCCTTAAAGGAGCCGGTGTTTCCCTTTTAAATGCAGGAGCTGTTTTCCCCTCAAATGGCGTGGCCCCGCCCAGCGCGTGACGTCACTTCCGGTGTCGTGCCGGCGGCGCGCGCGCGCAAAGCGCGCGCACGAGGACATTTGGAAGAGGCTCCCGGACCGGCTGGGCTCTCCCCCGCCGCTACATTTTCGGGGGTTGGCAACCCTACTGACCAGTCTGATTAGCAACTGGAGCCCAGTGTGAGTAATGACTCCTCAGAAGTTGAGCCTGAGTCTAGCATGGCGAAAGATGACTTCAGAGTAGATCCCCCCCCATAGAATGAAGAATGGCTAAGATCAGAAGGCAACTGCAAGAACACAGAGTAAAAGATTAATGGCCCATCGACAGCTACAAGATGAGTCATTACAGGAGGCCTGCTAACTTGCCAGGTGCAGGTAAGACTTATTAGGGAAAGGCTACATAAAGCTGGGTGTGAGTTGCTCCCAACTTGTGGAAGCAACATGTCACCTCACAGTGAATCCTGCGACCACAACTCCTGGCTCTGCTCTAATACTGTGACTCTTGGGCCGGCTTGACTCTGCTTTTGGACTCTCTCTGACTATAACAACTGATCTTGGACTATTTGGGCTGCACTGTGAGCATTCCTTTGACCTGCTCCTGCCTGCGTGACTTGGACTTGGACTTGGAGCCTGCGAGACCAGCTTTTCAAATTTTCATGGCTTTTCAAAGTTTCCCAGTCATGGATAGGAATTCTATGAGCATACATTTTGTATATAGTTAACCTGCCAAGTTCATGTTTCAATGACTGCGCAGGGCTGGAACCAGCATGCTCCATCTTACTCCCCCTGTATGCATGGTAGAACAAAGGTTTAAGACCAACATTTCTAGCTATAAGCTTTCAAGTGCACACACATTTCCTCAGATACACTGAAACAGAAGTCACCAGTCAATTACATATAGGTAGTGAGTGAGGAGGGCTAATTAGAGTCTAGATGCATAAGTAACTGAGAAGTAAATATAGCTGAGATTGGATTAAAGCAATTGGTAAGATCTGTGGATAGCAGCAAATTAGCATACAACATAACAGAAGAGTTAATAGATGTGAGAACTGGATGACAGCATATGTAATGAGAGAAGAAACCAATATCTTTGTTAAGCCCTGGGGGTTCCATCGGCCAGAGTGTTGTATTAACTTGTAACTTAGCAATCTCCCGTTTTAGTCTGCTTCTGACAATGAAACAGCTACTTTGAGGTCCCCCATTGTATGTCCTGGAGGCTGACGTGTTCTCCTACTGGTTTCTCAGTTTAGTGATTCCTGATGTCAGATTTGTGTCCATTTATCCTTTGGCATATCAATCAATCAATCAATCCTTTGGCATAGACTTTGAGCCACTGGACCCAAACTTCGTTCTGCTGCTTTAGACCAACATGGCTCCCCACCTGAATCTGTATGCATGGTAGTTGATGTTTTTTAACCCAGAATATGTCACCTGAAGAAGATTAATGTTTGTTAATGTGAAGAACTGAAAAGGACTCAAGTAAATGAAAGGAGCTGAAAGCTGCTTGAGCAAACAAGGTACACGCAGCGTCCTGTACAAAATGCTGGGTGAAAACAGAACAACAGAGAGAATTCACAATTCATCACTCCCATGTCAGAAGCATGGCCATGGTAGGTTCCGCATGGGGTGGTAAAAGCTGCCCCTATGGTGCAAGCGGCTGCAAGTGAGACAAGGTGCACGAGGACAACCTCCTCGTGGGACCTGCCAGCCTCCATGTGGGACCTGGGGATCCCCTGGAATTACAGCTCTTCTCCAAACTATAGAGATCAGTTCCCCTGGAGGAAATGAATATTTTGGCAGGTGGACTCTACGGCATTGTACCCCATTGAGGTCCCTGCCCTGCCCCGGCTCAGTCCCCAAATCTCCACAAGTTTCCCAACCTGGATCTGGTAATTCTATTATCCTATCCCCTGCTGGTGGCCAGGGGAGACCTGGCAACCCTAAATCTTCCTTCTTCCTCAAGAAGTTCACAAGAATCTTGCTCCATGAGGCCTGGCCACCCCACCCCCCCCACAGCTGAGCCATGGTTCACAACTGATTTGAGGTTTTATTTAAGTCTGGTTAATAGGCTAAAAAGGCTGGGGAAATGCTGGAGCTGACTTTGAAGGCAATGCTAAGCTGCGCCCCCAATTGGCTGTCGGCAGAGCTTTCCCACAAAGGTTCCGTCTGCGCCCAGTGTGCCATTTCCACTTTTTGTTGCTGTTGTTCAGTCGCACAGTCGAGTCTGACTCTTTGCGACCCCATGGACCAGATCACGCCAGGCCTTCTGGTCTTCCGCCGTCCTCTGAAGTTGACTCAACTTCATGTTTGTTGCATCTATGACACTGTCTAACCATCTCATCCTTTGCTGTCCCCGTCTTCTTTGACCTTCAGTCTTCCCCAGCATCAGGGTCTTCTCCAGTGAGTGCTCCCTTCTCATCAAGCCACCTCTGAAACGTGTCCTGCCTTAAAAATAAAGTCTGGCTCGCCACCTAGTGGGGCGTAACGCTAAAAGAGCTAGAACTTCTGGCGGCCAGACCATCTTAGGATCTCCTGGCTATTCGACACACAAGGCCATAAACTAGTATTAATTATTACAAAGACACCGTGACGTTTGTTAGTCAGAGAACGTATGCTTGGCCATAAGTCACCCAGGAATCTCCCAGGCAGAATGGGGATTTCCGAGCCCAACACGCTTGAGTCTAATCCTTCCACCACTGCGGCAGCGCTCTAACCCTCCCAAGGAGCAGGCATCTTTTATTTTCATGGCTGCTGTCACAGTCTGCGGTGATCTGGGATCCCAGGAACGTGAAGTTTGTCACTACTTCCACGACTTCCCCTTCTATTTGCCAAGGAGTGATGGGTCCGGATGCCATGATCTTAGTTTTTTTGATGTTGAGCTTCAAGCCCACTTTTGCGCTCTCCTCTTTTACCCTGAGCAAGAGGCTCTTTCCTCTTTAATTTGGAACAAAGGAGGTTTTTCTTTGCTCCGCCTTGAAAGGGAGACCCAGCTTGGTGTAGTGGTTGAGAGCGGTGGATTCTAATCCGCAGGTTTGATTCCCCTCTCCTCCAAATGAAGCCTGCTGGGTGACTTTGGGTCAGTCACGGCTCTCTCAGAACTATCTCAGCTCCACCTACCTCACAGGGTACCAGTTGCGGGAAGAGGAAGGGAAGGCGATTGTGAGCCACTCCAAGGCTCCTTTGGACAGAGAAGGGATTCTTCAGGAGCCCCAAGAGCTGTGCTTGGAAAGAGTACAATATTGTGTGGAAGTTCCCCAGTAAGATGGGCACATGCTGACTTCCTCCTGGGGTGGAAATCCCTACATGGAAACAGCTCGAGAGATTCGGAATGGTAAAAGCCCAAAATGAATTTGGAAGATGAGCATTTTAGAAACATCCCAGATGTCGACACTGCAGTAGCCGTTAGAGCATCAATATCCCACCCCACTCCACCCTGTACTCTTATGTTTGAGAGCACTTCTTCATAACAGATACTGTAAGGCTCTCCAGTTGCTGCAAATATTTACAGGGCCCTGGTCATGCAAATAAACTGTTCTAGCTGCAGCCAGCAGAGGGTGCTTCTGATACACAGTGCACAGCTGAGCCAAACACATTAAAAGAGTTCCAGTTACATTTTCTCATAGGAGGGCTGTTTTGCATGGGGATTTTGTTTAGCACCCCCTGGAAATTGCCATTATAGTCGTTTCATTGGGGTGTAACATCTCTAAGCGAGCTCTAAAGTGACCTGCCTAGAAACGGTCAGAAATTGGCTGAAAGAGTTGTGCAGTTCCCACATCAACCCTCAGGACAAGCCCGGGAAAGCTTTGCCGCTATGGCCTGAATGCCTGCCCTGCAGAGAGCTACGCTGTCCTGAGTCGGCTCATTTAAAAAAGCCTCATCGCTTCCTGTTGTGCTTTCCAGCTCCCCCTTCCATTATTGGGGATGGTGTGAAGAAGTACCCTAATTCTGCAATGAGACCCACAGCTTAAAAAAAAAAGAGAACCTGGGCAATGCTCTCTCTAAGCTTTGGAGTCTTGTGAGCAAAAATCCTACTTTGTGAGCTACTGGCATTAAAGTGGTGAGCGAGCGATTTGGCTGCTGCATAGATGAGTTTGCTCTGGAGCCCTCCTTCCCGAGCTAAGACAAAAATGTGTGAGCCAGAGGCTGAAAAACTCTGAGCTAGCTCACACTAACTCAGCTTAGAGGGAACACTGGACCTGGGTATGCCTCTTTATGTAATATAAAAGAATGTTTCCCAGCAGCAATAGTTAGCCAAGAAGCAGGACTGACAACAGATGCTGGGTTACTTGCTGGAAAACTATCTTCAAGGAGACTGCAGAATCAAAATGCATAGGACTAAAGCGGATGTTTTCTGTTAATGAATATTTTATGGCTTGCCCATTAAGAAAAAAATCTAAAAAGGAAAATTGTGGGTCGCACATCTCCACATAGCACTTTACAACACTGTATATCCAAAAGGATTTGTGCTCATTCTTCACGTCCTTGGAAGGACATGGGTGTTGGTGGAGACACTGCCAACAAAAACAGAATATAAACAAATCAGATGCAAGAAAAACAACCCAAAGAATAAATTTATTAAATCCTAATCCTGCATAATGACCAATAATGCCTACCAAGTCCAATTTAATTAAAATAAAATGCCCCTTTTGTTATGAAAGATTGCTTGAAATAGGTTCAGCCTTCCCCATATTGTCAAACAGAGGTGGGGGGGACCAAATAGAAAGGAATTTATCCTCTGGCTTTTCCTATTATTAGCAAGAGTCCCAAACTAAACTAAGCTGTTCTTATTAGTACTTCGTCCATTTCTAAAAGCACAGAGTGATTTTTGATTTGGTTTTACAAATCAATGTCTCTACTTTGGAAAAAGGCAGCAAGCCAAAAATGGATATTATTTTCACCAAGATAAACTAGCCATGCCATAAATGACTTAAGTGGTGGCATAAAGGAGATCACAATCTAGCCAAAATTTAGATCCTTGGCACATTGAAAGCATGCATGCCAACAATGCAACCAGGGCTATTTTTGGGCAGGAACGCACAGGAACGGAGTTCCAGCTGGCTCCTGAGTTGGCCACACCCAACAGGAACTCATTAGCATAATAGGCCACACCAAACAGCAGAAACTCATTCGGATTGGCTACATTAGAGGTGTGTGGCCTAACATGCAAAGGAGTTCCTGCTCCAAAAAAAGCCCTGGGTTTTGACAACAAACAAGATAAACAGAATAAGAAGCAAAAGGTGGGTGTGGCTGGATAACCACACTTCTGGTAACACGGGGGTGTGGCTTAATATGCTAATGAGCTGTGCTGTCAGGGGTGTGGCCTAATATGCTAATGAGTTTCTGCTGTTGGGTGTGACCTCTTATGTTAATGAGTTCCTGCTGGGCTTTTTCTACACCCCCCCATACAACATATTCAAAAAGGGAGAGTTCCAGCCTCTAGCACTGAAAACCTGCCTACCTATTTGATGCTTGCTTGAATTGAGGGTGGAGCACTCAAAACCAGCAAGAGATGTGGAATCAGTTGCCCTGAAGAGCAGCAAATGCCTCTATGCAACAGAGCACAACCTCCAAGAACACATCTTCTGTTTGACTGTTTTCCTAAATGACTAAGTGCAGCGCATGTTTAAAGGATTCTCTTTCAGTAGCATTTTGCATGCTTCCACTTTGTAGGTGTATGCATTTTAGTGCATGGCATTTGACAGGGTAAGCACATGCTTTCCACATGGCTCTATTAACATTATTCAATTCTAGTTGCCAGTACCACAGATGATAATCTTTAGCAGCAGCGGCGGCGGCGGCAGGTGAATAGCTGCAGAGGCTTTGGACAAAAAGTGTGTCCGTGGGAGTGTGTGTGCTCAGCATTCTTGCTGCCCACAGTAGAGACAAGGGAGTCCTCCGCTTTGCTGTATTTTGCAGTGATAGGGAATCCCCAAGCACAGAATTATGCGCCAAGGATTACAAAGCAGTTGACTACATCAGTGATATGCCACGATTATCATCGAAAAACATGATGCATGCAATGTTATTGTTGAAAAGAGCCTTCTGACTGATCTTAGAGACTGCATATGGGCATGGGGAGAAAGCAGCTGCTATGCTTCTTACAGCGTAATCAGTTATATAGCCAGCATCTTCTACTGCGCTTCAAGACAACAGGTAACCTCTGCAGATGCTGGGCCACAGATAAAAGATGCTCTCAGAGTTCCTTTACCATATGGAAGTGGGGAGTCACAGAACATTAGCTGTGTTTATTCAGATTATGTTATTTGGCCATACATACAGGGTCTACAACTCATGAGTGCTACCACACACCGCTAATTGAAACCAGAGCTGTGCTTCCTAAGATGTATAAATCCGTCTGTTTCTCTTTCCACTGATATTTCTGGTAAACACTGGCGTTACAGGTTGAGGCCACTATCGTAGGTGTTTGGAGGTACAGGCACAATTTTCACAAGTACTCACATTACATATTCAGATCGTCAAGCATCTATTTAAAATGGTGCTGAGCTATTTCTCACCAGTTATATATTTACAGCATGGACACTGCTCACGATCGTGTACTGCAGTCTACTATTAATCTTTGCATTTTCATTGCAGCCAGAGACCTAGCTGCAGATTGTGCTTTATGCAGCATGCCTGGTTACTATTCACTGTGTGTTTTTCTCTTACACAAATAGATGATACTTCATCAACATACTATTTGTTTAGGACACTTTACCATAAAAGGTTTCCCTTGCTCGAAAGCCAGTTGAATCTGACTCTAGGGATGCGGTGCTCATCTCTGTTTCCAAGCCGAAGAGCCAGCGCTGTCCAAATACTTCTCCGGGGTCATGTGGCCGGCATGACTAGACATTTCAATTTATATAGAAAATCATAATGTTTGCTGTACCACAGCCCTGTAATCCTGTCCTGTCCCTTATCACTGACTCTCCACTTTTGCAGATATATACAACCCTCTGTTCCCTTCCCTATAAGCAATTTTTTCTTTTCCACAAAATTCATTTCCAGATTGCAACTGGACATTTCACAAACTCCTTAAAGTTCACATGAGCTATACAAATAAGCATTGCCACAATCAGCATTTTCTCAAATAACAAACATGTTGATATCTAGGAACTGGAAGACATCTTTCAAGGGAAATAAAGATTTTAATAGAGCCACAGCTTGCTTCAGGAATAGTAATTAAAACATAAGAAATTTAAACACAGAGCCTATGATACCACAGAAGTAAATGACATTTAATAAAGGAAGTTTTGCCTATAATTTTAAGGGGGACAAAATCCTTTAAGTATAAACGATGGTGGTGTAACACCAAGCAGAAAACAGAGGCATAACAGAAATTGCTATTAGAGAAATGTAATCCAAACCCTTCATACAACACTCCAATTAGAAGTTATTAAGAAAAACAAAATAAAAATAATTCACTAAAATTCTCTGCAAGGAGGGAAGGTGGTGTGATGTAGCCCAATCTCATTAGATCTTGTGTAGTAGAGATGGGACTATAAAGATTTCCCCCGTTTTTGATTATTTATATTTCTCTGTTTTTTATAGATTTATTCTTAAGTAATATTTTATTAGGATGTTAGAAAGGCCTGTTATATAGAAGGCTTTCCTCTTGTAGGTCTGATATTGTTAGCAGACAACATAATAGGTACAAAGTTCATGACTTTGTAGTTCTTAAGGGCAAAACCTTGCAATGTCTGGGTCAGAGACGATTTTAGTCTTGTATCAGTAATGAATACTTTTGTTTAGGACATGAAGAATCCTTGCCCATTATCATTTAGGTTAGGTTAAGTAAACGATTAGATTTGATGTAGATACATGTTACTTTACATCTGACAAATCAGAGGCTTATTATTCAAACTACCAGTGTCTTTCGTAACCAATTATGCTTTTTGAATATTGTTTTCTTTATGATGTCAGTCCATGTATAAAATATCATGTATTTCCTGAATATGCTCAGAATATGTTCAAGAAGAAGAAGATGAAGAAGAAAAAGAAGAAAGTTATCACCTTGTAATGAGTTATTTGGTCCAACTGTTTTCCTGTTGATTGAAGCATATTCCCTGAATATGCTGAGAAGAAAGTAGTCAATTTTGGATGGACTATTTGGTCCAACTGTTTTCTTGTAAATTGAAATAAAACCAGGGCTTTTTTGTAGAAAAAGTCCAGCAGGAACTCATTAGCATAATAGGCCACACCCCTGACTGCACCGCTCATTAGCACATTAGGCCACACCCCCATGTTACCAGAAGTGTGGTCATCCAGCCACACCCACCTTTTGCTTCTTATTCTGTTTACCTTGTTTGTGGTCAAAACCCAGAGCTTTTTTTGTAGCAGGAACTCCTTTGCATGTTAGGCCACACACCCCAAATGTAGCCAATTCTAATGAGTTTCTGCTGTTGGGTGTGACCTGTTATGCTAATGAGTTCCTGCTGGGTGTGGCCAACTTGGGAGCCAGGCGGAACTCCGTTCCTGTGTGTTCCTGCCCCAAAATAGCCCTGAATAAAACATAGATCTTCCTCCTCATTTGACTTCATTTTTGACATGGAATCTAATATGTACAACACTTGGAAGCTAAGCACAGTCAGTATTTGGAGGGGAAACCACCAAGTAAGACTCTGCAGAGGAAGGCAATGGCAAACCACCTCCTCACTTGCCTCAGAACCCCTTGCTGGGGCTGCCACAGGTTGGCTAATTCTTGACGGCTCTTGACACTCACACAATTCTTTTGCATGCTTGTTCTTTAGCTATTGAAAAATTAGCCACCCTATTTTAATGAACTGTATGGCCACGGTTTAAAAACAGTAATACAATAGGTGGCAAATGTTTTAACATTGCCTCCGTTACAAGGACAGCAGCAGTACCTTTCAGAATACAGAACATTTCCTGCCTTTCTTCTGCAAAAGAACAGAATGTCCCTGGCAGAAGTATAGCAGAAATTCAAACTGCAGATAGATTACTAGTCACATCAAGGAAAAATACTGCCTGCTATACAGACAGTCAAAAACAATTACATAGGGGTCCATAGGATTTCTGTCCATTTTAGCAGAAATGACTCGCTTGCCAATAGCGATCCATCATTTCCAAACCATTCCAGACTCAAGATATTCCATATTCCATCCACCACCTTTAAGGGTTATCAGAGAAGTCTGTGTGACTATAATGAAGTTTAAACTACTGCTTCAGAAGGAAACACTCGATTCTCTCAACAGACCTCACATTGCTCATATCATTATGCAGCTGCAACATCCAATACTTCCCACATACCATTTTTACGGGACTGGTCCTGGAGAAATGCTCTGGGGCCAGGGGTGGATTAAGGCTCACTGGCGCCCTAAGCACTGACCCAATCTTGGTGCGCCCCCCTCCTTTCCACACTGACCCAGTCCATTTTAGTTGTTGACCTGTCTGACCAGATATACAGTGCAGGTTGCAGCAATACAAAAATGTATTCATATTCAGGGGTCATTTCCTGCAGGAGCGCACAGGAGCGGAGCTCCGGCAGTAAAGAGCCCAGGGGACGGGCACATGCAACAAGCCCCACTCCCTGCTCCCAGCAGCCCTCAGTCAAAGCAAGAAGCAGCCAGGTAAGTTGCAGAGCACCCCCCAGCCCCCTGGTCCAAAACAGTCCAGTGGCACCTTTAAGACCAAGTTTTATTCAGGTACAAGCTCTCCCTCCTCTGCGAGGACAGATCTGCATGTCCCCCCCCCAATAGCTAGCAATCCAACACAGTCCAGTGGAGCCTGAGCAGTGGGTGTTGCCTTCTGACACACTTCCGGTGATGTCAGGGGGTGTGGCATATACAAATAAGTTATGCTGATGAGTTATGCTAATGAGCTCCTTCACCTCTTTTTCTACGAAATGACCCCTGCATATGATAACACAATAGACTGTACAAACTAAGCTTTTCACCCTTTTCCCAACTTTGTGGTGCCCCCTTTGGCCCTGGTGCCCTAAGCATGTGCTTAGTCTGCCCCTGTCTGGTACTGATTCCCACTGGTGTCCCCCTGACAACTGCAGAGCAGCCAAACATCGTATGGTACAAATAAACAAGCAGCAAGAAAAGCCCACAGTATCCCTTGTAATGAGAGAGAAACGAATTGCATAGTTCTTATTTCACCTATGGAAAATGTTTACGTGTTTCACGTATTCATTAAGACGCTGTATTACATTCAATTAGAATGAAGCCATGGGTTCTTTTAGGGTTCAAATGGGTTCTTTTAGGACAACCAGTCAGCATGAAACGTTTGGCTCCCAACCTTGAGCAAATGTCTACATAGATATCCATTTTTTTCTATTTTGACATTTAAGATAGATTGTTTATTCTGTTGGGTTTTTTTGGAATCTCTTTCTTTTGAAACACATCCTCCTTTATTTGTGGAACGACCATTCTGCAGTGCAAATTTCTTGGTGAAATGGAAATGCCTGCCAGTCACCCACAAAATATGCAGGCTCCAGTAGCTCAGGTCTCCCCTTGTGATCTGTAAAAAAACATTTTAAACTGTTCTGTTGTATATGGTGCCGTGGATTATTTCATAACATGGACAAAAGTTTCACAAAGCAAAGAATCTTTTTTCCTTTTAATTTATTTAATGACTTTTAAATATTTACGTCTTGCCTTTCTCCTTATCAACGGGACTTCCAACATAAGAAGCATCATTTTGGAAACACAGAATGTCTTGCATTGTTGAAATGTTATTCTATAATGCAAAATTCTTTGTGAAAAAGAAACGTACCTGCCCACTAATCGCCGATTGACACAGGCTTCACTGCAGGCAAAAAACCTATTCATAACAGCTGTAACTGCTGATTTTAAAAGTTAATCCAGTCATGCTGCTCGGTTTAAAACTTTTTGTCCCTGCCTGCATAACAGAGGTCATTTAAGATGTTGTATTGATTGATAGATTTAATTCTTTTGTATCCCACCTTTCCCCAATGGGGATCCCAAAGCAGCTCTCCTACACTCTGCATTCTCATAACAACCCCAAACCCAACAAAAGTTACTATGAACTGAACTGAGTTGATTTCTAGAAAAGAAAATAATGGCATGGAAACATTCGAATTGAGTGGGGAAGGGAGACTCAGTTTGCAAACCAGAGGTCGATTCGGGGGGAATCGCGGGGGATTGCAGTTACCCCGGGTGAGGTGCAGGGGGGTGGGGCACACGATGAAGCCCCGCCCCCTTCTTCCGGCCGCCCCCTGCTTCCGGCCTCATTCTGTTGCAAAAGGAGGAAGAAGCAGGAGGCTAAGTTGGCGTCCTCCCCCTCCGCCTAGCCGAGGCCACTCCACGTGGCCTCCGCAAGGACTCCCAGCCCCATCCAGGAGCTTCCCCGAGGTAGCTGTGTTAGTCTGTTGCTGCAAAATAGTCCAAGAGTTCAAATAGCACCTTTAAGACTAACAAATAGCACCTTTAAGACTAACCTTTAAGACTAAGACTAACTGAGTGGTGGGTGTGGCCTTATGACACACTTCCGGTGATGTCAGGGGGTGTGGCATATGCTAATGAGTTAAAGGCTGAACAACACTTCCAATTACCATGTCAGATTACACAGGGAAGCCATTGAAATTCATAAACATAAACACAATTTCAACAGGTAAGAAGAGAACTTAAAAATAAATAGGGCATTGTTTCCTGTCCTAAAAAACACAAAAGGCTCTACATCTGACAATAGCACTACAGATAAGATTAGAATTTCAACAGCCAATCCTCATACAAAAGAACCTCCTCAGGAAACAGGAAACCTCCTCAGGGAACAATCCATATACAAAATAACCTCCTCAGGAAACCCCCTCCATTAGCATGTTCATAGCCTGGGGAACTCCTACAAGATAATGACAAAGCCCTACCCCACCTTCTGGAGTAGATATAAATTACCTGCCTACCATTTTCCTTCTCACCTTGACACAGAGAGTGCTCCATCTTTCTGTGTTATACCTCTGAGGATGCCAGTCACAGCTACTGGCAAAACGTCAGGCTCTACAATGCCAAGACCACGGCCACACCACCCGGAAAATCTACAGCAACTAATTCTATTCAACGATAACATTTTCTTTTATAGATAGGGTTGCCAGCTCCAGGTTGGGAAATAACTGGAGCTATTGAGGGTGGAGCCTAAGGAAAGTGGGATTTAGTGAGTGGAGGGACTTCCGTGGGGTACAGTGCCATAGAGTCCACCTTCCAGAGTGGCCATTTTCTCTAGGAGAACTGATCTCCGTTGCCTGAAGATCAGGTGTCACAGCAGGAGATCTCCAGCCACCACCTGGAGGTTGGCAACTGTAATTCTAGATGAGATCAATAAGGAACGATAGGGATTTTCCCATGCTTGTAGCTTTTGGGAACCTTGCAAAGTAAAGAATACAGGAGTTTTAACATGGAGAGAATACTGGCTTTTAGGTGTCTGCTCAGGGGTCATTTCGTAGAAAAAGAGCTAGGAGAACTCATTAGCATAACTCATTAGCATATGCCACACCCCCTGACATCAGGGGCCTGGCAGTGGACCTGCAAGGCCAGCGGGAGTGCGAGGAAACCCCGCCAAGGCCCTCCCTGGCCCCAGGCAGGCAGGGGTGGGGAGAGGCGGGGAGGAAGCAACTTAACCTCCCTCTTCTCCTGCCTCCTCCTGGCTGAATGAGGGCTGGAAGCGGGGTGGCCGGAAGCAGGGGGCGGGGCTTCATCATGTGCCCCGCCCCCTGCACCTCACCCGGGGGAACTGCGTTCCCCCGCGTTCCCCCCCGAAATGACCTCTGTGTCTGCTCCTGTGGAACCATTTCTGGGGAGACTACTGATTGTCCAGTGTGTAGCCACTCTGAAAACACAGTGGCAAGAAGCCCGATCCCTTCTGCATATATTTGCAGGAGTATCAAGGGATGCAGGGGAACAAGAGGAGCAACTTTTCAAGCAGTTCTTATTGTCACTGAAAGAGCTTTTGTAGCAGCATTCAGGGTCTCAGTTCCTGCTCTATTACTGTCTGGAGTCATCCTTGCAATCTCCCCTTGTCTCAGTCTGCTGCTAGAAATGTGATATGGGATGCCCGGGAAATGTCTGGCAGGGCTTAGGAACCCAAACTGATCTGGACCCCATTTAGAGTTCTGATTAATGGATGGGCCAGACTTGAAGTTTTGACCTATCATCCAAACCCACAGAATATACAACCACAGCAAATGGTAACAAACAGCCTTATGGTAACATGATTCTGCTCGGATCCCATTTCAGACACGGCCCTCTGGAGTCTAGAAAAAAATGTCACCCACGAAGCAGTTCTTGCGTGTTCGGTCACATCTTATTAGAATGGATCATAATACTGAAAAACCATATTCAATTTGTCCTCCAAAAGCAACTTTTCAAAAAGATGGATAGTAGGCATCTTTTCCTAGACATTCCGGGAGCTTCTCCAGCGGCTTTTAAGAATAATTTTCTAATCATATCCTCCTTATACACCCTCCTCACCCATCATCTACTTCCCATGTATAATCATCCAAGACTTTAAAATAATGTGCAATCTGTTTTCTCCTTGAAGGGAAAAGCAGCCTTGCATACTTATCGATATTCTTTTGCTGAGCATTACCAAATTAATGAATAAAATTAACTGTAGAGGCAATTACAACTCTTAAAGATCATCTCCCTGTATCTTCTTGCCAACACTAAGCCAAAAAGATCCCTTCAAGTCAGCCTGCAGGTGGTCTTTATACACTGCCAGTTCCACTTGCTAGAGTTGCATCATTATAAAATGAAACTTCTGACTTTTATGAACACATGGTTTTTGTTCTGATTATCATCCTGATAAAGACACAAATGTCTTGAATTCTACGTGTCTTCAAGTCTGCCCAGATTTCTAGGTCCCCTTGCCAACTCTATAGTCAGAAAGAGCTGACCCTTGGAGATGCCAGCTACATGGCACGCAAGAACGGGGACAAAACATAGAGAGGTTCTCAAAGGGGTTGCTTCTACTAGAGCTCAATCACACCAAAGTCTGATTATCTTCTAGAAGGAATGGGAAAGTTATTTTTTATGTTCAATTTGGCCATACAATTAGTAGGCATGGATAAAAAAAAACAACCCCTTTGTGGTAATTATAATAAAAGGCCAAACTACGTGTCTGAAGTTCCCAGCATTAAACTCCAGATGTATTACCAGTTTGGTGTAGTGGTTAAGTGCATGGACTATAATCTGGGAGAACCGGGTTTGATTCCCCACTCCTCCACTTGCACCTGGCTGGATGACCTTGGACAAGCCGTAGTTCTGATGAGAGCTGTCCTTGAAAAAGAGCAGTTTCTGTCAGAGCTCTCTCAGCCCCACCTACCTCACAGGGTGTCTGTTGTGGGGAGGGGAAGGGAAGGGAGTTTGTAAGCAACTCTGAGACACCTTTGGGTAGTGAAGGGTGGGGTAGAAGTCCAATCTCCTCTTCTTATATTTGGCCTAAAAAGTAGCCAGCCCCTGATATGGATCAGACCTGCAGGAAACAGCGGACTCTCAGCTTCATATAATGTCTTGTCCAGCTGGATAGCTCAGCTCGACAGGAATGCTTGTCGATTTAACCTCCCTGTCCTTGGTCTTTCAGAAGAGCCAGATAAGGCAGGCCAGCAAAAGCTGTGGAATTTATGGGGGGAAGTTTTTTTATGAGCTTCTGCCGCTTCCATCTGATTTTCCGCTGCAAGGTGAACGGGCTTATCAGATCTCTCCTGTACCTAGCAGTACAAATAAACCAGCTCCTGTCACAGTGCAGTTCTTGAGAGCAAGTGCGAGAGATCACCTCTTCATCTTGCAAGACAGAAAAAGCATCTTTGTTGGGTCCTAACAAAAATAAGATCTTGCTCTATCCAGATTACACCAAAGAAGTATCAATGCAATGACACCAGTTTACAAAAGCTCAGAGTCCTGCAAAAGATATGAACCTGCAATGTTACATTAAATATCCTGCCATATTTTGCATGTGTTATCAAGGCCAGATCAAAAAGTTTCAGATCCCAATGGTTGCAGAATAGTTTCTTACTGGTCTGCAAGATCTACACCCCACTGTTCAAAATCCTTAAGACTACTACAGAGAAATGAATAACCTATCGCAATGTTTTGAAGAAAACTTCAGTTACCAATCAATTAAAGAATATTAGATTGCCCACTTTTATATTAATCAGCTCAGTTTAGAGTATTTTTTCCCCTCTGTGTCTCTAGTACTATGTGTTTAATCAATGTTTGTAAAAATTTCCACACAATTTTTGGCTGTTCCAGGAGTAGCTCCGAATTTATGTCCCCATTATCCCACATTTCCTGGACCCATTTTCCCTGCAATTTTTTCCCCTTCGAGTATTAACTCACAGTTTTCAAGTGTGGAAATGTTGAAATTGAATTTTGTTTCCCACCACCCTTTTGTGGTGTCAGCAGGGGTCATTTCGTAGAAAAAGAGCTAGGGGGACTCATTAGCATAACTCATTAGCATATGCCACACCCCCTGACATCACCGGAAGTGTGTCCTCCCCACAGCCGGCGGCGACCTCCAGCGGGCACCAGCAGGGAGCTCCAGGCCCCGCCCTCCCGCACCTCACCCGGGGGGATGGCGTTCCCCCGCAATCCCCCCCAAATGACCCCTGGGGGTCAGTATCATCACTCCGCCCGCCAAGTTCTCTGAACAACAGACTGATTTTTAAGCGTAGTTTTGATTGTGTTATGACTTAATATTGCTGCATTATAAAATTACTAGAGAAGTTTAATGTAGCTTTCTCCATGCAATTATCCATTCCGTTCCTTTCCTTTTTTTTTTGTGGGTAGGTTTTGTTGCCTCGTGCTTGTATTATTTCTTCATCCCCCCCCCAATAGCCTCCCAGTGTGTTTTCAAAGACAATTCAGTCTTTTAAACATCTCAAATAAATGGAATTATATAATTGATTTGATAATCATGGAAACTCAACATGTGGAGTGCTTCCATTTAACTTGCTTCATAATTACTGAACAACACTGTTATGAATTGATGCATTGAGTTTGACGATCATGAACGGAATACTATTTTCATTTGGATTTTGTGGAAATCTTTGCCAGCCATTTTCTGTTGTTGTTGTGGTGGTGGTGGTGGTGGTGGTGGTGGTGGTGGAGGAGGAGGAGGAGGAGGAGGAGGAGGAGGCTGGATTTATACCCCGCCCTTCACTACCCAAAGGTGTCTCAGAGCGGCTTACAAGCTCCTTTCCCTTCCCCTCCCCACAACAGACACCCTGTGAGGTAAAAGAAGAAGAAGAGAAGAGATTGGATTTATACTCCGCCCTTCCCTACCCAAAGGTGTCTCAGAGCGGCTTACAAACTCCTTTTCCCTTCCCCTCCCCACCAGACACCCTGTGAGGTAGGTGGGGCTGGGAGAGCTCTTGACAGAAACTGCTCTTTTTCAAGGACAGCTCTTATCAGAACTACGGCTTGCCCAAGGCCATCCAGCCAGGTGCAAGTGGAGGAGTGGGGAATCAAACCCGGCTCTCCCAGATCAGAGTCCGTGCACTTAACCACTACACCAAACTCGGGGGAGGAATGGGGGACCTTTGAAATGGCAGCAACCATCCTGTTCCCCATGATATATCCAGTCTTTTTAAAAACAACCTTATGATATTATAACATTAGTGCACATGCACAAAAGAGGACGTTCTGTCGCTGACGAAGTACATGACAACACATTTAGCGTGCTTCATAATGACTGAATAACACTGCTATGAATTGGTGTATCCAGTTCAACAATCACCAGCCATGGTGGCAACCATGCTATTTCTCGTGAAACATCCAGCCTTCCCCCCCCATGTTACGACGTTCGAGACCCGAGTGTGCTGCATGATGGAGTGAGCTCCCGTCTCTAGTTCCAGCTCCTGCCAACCTAGCAGTTCGAAAGCAAGAAATTGCAAGTAGATAAATAGGTACCACTTCGGTGGGAAGGGAACAGCGTTCTGTGCGCTTTGGTGTTTAGTCATGCCAGCCACATGACCACGGAAACGTCTTCAGACAGCGCTGGCTCTTCGGCTTTGAAACGGAGATGAGCACGCAACCCTAGAGTCGGACTCGACTGGCTTTCGAGCAAGGGAACCTTTACCTTTGCCTTTATACCTACATACAGCTTGAATTTTTTTACCCTGCCAGAATTAAGTTCAGTATTAAAAGTTATAATGCCCTCCTCTAAACTGAAAGTTTTAGAGTTTCCCATTGCCCCACTATTTCTTATGAAAATAATGGTAAGAACATAAAGATTTAAGGTGGGAGGGGAAATTTAAAACAAACAGAATCCTTCCTTTTTCAGCCTGCATTCTGTTGGATTGTTTTTTGTGAAAGACAAAAACATAGCCTAGACTAAATGCTGTACAATCAATGGCCCAATACACATGTCAGTTTCTTCTCAGTGACTACTCTTATAATAAATGAATTTAAATACCATGTTTCTTGTCTGCTTCTGTTTTTAGACATACAATACCAATATAATAAGATAGTTCTCAAGCAGTAAATACAATGATCCATAAATGAACATTCCAATGCCAACAGTCCAATCACAAGGAAAAGTTCATGGAAAACACAACCGGGGTACCTCAAGATGGTATGGCAAAGTCCTGTGTGTGACAGCTTCACTTTAATCCATCTGGTTTCCCAGGAATATCGAAGCACATCCACTGGGACTCAAAATGAGCTTGACAAAATGAACTAATGCAGATCCCAGGTAATCTTAGGCTGCGGTCACACGGAACATTAGCCACGCTACGGAGACGGAAGATAGGTGGATTTTCCGGGCGCGATCACACCACCACATCTGGGAAGCGTAGAGCTCCCGTGCCGAACCCGAGGCTTCCCGCCGAAGATGCGGGGTAAAAAACTAGTACCTCCGAGGTACTAGTTTCCAGAAACCGCGGGGCAAGGGCAGGCGCCTGATCGCGTTTCCAGTGGAATCCCGTGGCATCCGGCACCAGCCCATGTCCCGTTGTGAACAGGTTTTTCCCCCCAAGTCTCCACCGGATGCGCACAAGCACCCAACGGCGCATGCGCACAAAGAGGCCCCCTCCCACTGCAGCCAGGCTTGCCGCCTCTGGAGGGTCGCTATGGCCACTGTCGCACAGACGGTTAGAGCAGCTGTGATGAGGGGTCCCACCTCCCCCTCCATTGGCTATGCCTCGGAGCTCTGTTGGGGTCCAGAAGCGTCTGTCGCCCTCTCCGGTAAGCCCACCACCCGCCTTCGGATGTGCAGATACGATTGCTCAGTCATGCGTATGCACAAACTTCAGTTTAAAAAAAAATCCATCCCGTTTGCCACAAAAGCGGCGCCTAGCGATTGCTGGTGTGATTGCGCCGCGCTGCTTCTTTGCCGCGCTGCAGGATGGTCGTGTGATCGGCACCTCCCCCCTAAACACGGGACCTCGACGGGACGTCTGATCGCGCAACCGTGCGTTATTTTGCTCCGGGGCAAACAGCCACGCTTTCCCCCCCCCGTGCATTTTCCTGCCCGTGTGACCGGGGCCTTAGTGTTTTATTCCTTCTTCAGAGCTATAATTTAGTATTATTCTTTAATCACTGTAAGAAGAGCTCTGTAAGCTCTTGGAGGATTAGCTACATTAGGGGTGTGTGGCCTAATATGCAACGGAGTTCCTGCTACAAAAAGAGCCCTGGATTAATTTAAAGATTCTTTCTTTAAAAAAAGAGAGAGAGAAAAGAAAAACTGGGGGGAAACTTAAAATCCAACAACTAAATCAGATTTTTTTTAAAAAAAAAGAAAAGGAAAAAAGATGCACATCTTTACATCTTACATCTCGGAAATAAAAAGGGATATTGACTGACTAAAAAATGAAAGATGGGAATGCAGACAACCCACAGCTCAGACTAGTTTAATATTATATCAATACAGTGATAGTCACTTGCTGTTTTAAAACAAAACAAGAAAGCCCCCTGGTAGAGTGGGAAAGGACACACCCACTGTGGGGACAGAATCAGAGAAAATGGCTGTTCAGTGGATAGGAAGCTCTGAACTTTCCTTACTGCAATCTTTCCTAAAATGTCACACCAAAGAAGGTTTCAGAAAAGCTGGGGGAAACCTGGGAGGGACATGAATGTATAATGATGCTGTGGGAAAGCAGGGGGGGGGATCCTGCTTCTCAGCAGCATTAAACTAAGGGCAAATAACTTACGTTACATCTTCAGGCTGGGTGGGCAGAAGAGTGTATTTAAACATTTTTGTTGTTGTTCAGTCGCACAGTCGAGTCCGACTCTTTGCGACCCCATGGACCAGATCACGCCAGGTCTTCCTGTCTTCCGCCGTCCTCTGAAGTTTGCTCAATTTCATGTTCGTTGTATCTGTGACACTGTCTAGCCATCTCATCCTTTGCCGTCCCCGTCTTCTTTGACTTTCAATCTTTCCCAGCATCAGGGTCTTCTCCAGGGAGTGCTCCCTTCTCATTGGGTGGCCAAAGTCTTTGAGCTTCAGTTTCATTATCTGGCCTTCCAGGGAACAGTCCGGGTTGATTACATTTAGGATTGACTGATTTTATTTTCTTGCAGTCCAAGGGATTTAAACATAAGAAAAATGTATTCCCCCCAAAAAATATATATATTAGGTGTCAGAAGGCATGGCTTCCTGCACTCTGAAATCACATCGCCGTATCTTTTTTACAAATTAAACAGTGGGCAAAGTCAAGATAGGCTGGTTTAAGTCTCGAAAGACGTTGTTTACAGTTGGTCCAAAAATAGAATCCCCCCCAAGAAACAATATCAAACCCCAAAATTAAAAAATAGGACCAACCCAACATCCTAATAGATAGTGTTGTATGGATTGTGTCTTGAAAGACAGAGTTGTTCTAAGCTAGCCTTTGACAGTTTCCAAGGAATACAATGCAGCCAAAGCATTGCCTTTAATAGAAGATTCAAGCATGCACTTAATTCTTGCCATCGAAATTAATCAGATTTGAAAGTACTTAACTTTGGCTGGATCAGACCCAATTTTTAAAAAGTCTTGATGGCACTAAGTTTAGAGATCAGTGTTAGGCAGTGCTAAGGTCTTCCGCTCTGTGTGAGAACCATCGGATACTGTCCCTGCAGTCTTACACCAAGGGAAAAATCATTTTCATCAGGAAAAACCTGGATGATAAATGAAGCAAAGTATCACTCTGAGACCACTTGATACTTCGATACTGAAAAATAATAAAAGTAACTGCCACTACATAATCAGAACTTCTTTAAAGCAAAAGGAAGAGTAATCCGTCCTGATTAGCAGCTCTGGGGAGAATAAAAGAATTATAATTTCAGACTAACTTCAGATGAAAGTTCCGATTGAATTCTGTGAAGGCTAGGGCATGAGTAACCCCCGAACAGGATATCCTGAAGAAATACTATGGCGTGAAAATGAAATTATTTAAAAATCAGGTTGTGCTGAGCTGTATTTAAGCACCATTGTTTGAAGTTTAGACTAATTTCCCTTTGCTTCTTTGCAGGCTGTGGAGTATTTAAAGCTTATTAACTGCTTTGTCTGACATTTCTAGTCATCTGCAAGGTATTCTTGGACCCATGCCTTGGTATTCATTATGGCGTTCACTGCAGACCTTATGAAATGAGGATTTAAAAACACCTTTTTAGGAGGTGTTTAGAAGTCGGTTTTAAAAAACCCACTACAGATTTATATTTCAATTTGGAAGGTGTTTTTCAGCTTACTGCGGTGAAGCTAATACATCTATTTATAAAACTATTTATATCCCACTTTTCTCTCCAATGGGAACCCAAAGCAGCTTACAATTAAAACTAGAAACAAGAGAAGGTGGAGCATAGGTGAAAAGTACTGGGTTCGACGCATGGAGGACTCGGACCACGACATGCATTGAGATGCGTTTATTGTACTTCACAACAAGGCACACAAAACGGCCCTGCAAGGCCAACTGTATACATTCCACCTGGTACACCTCTGTCCCCATTGGAGGATTTGAATCTCCCGCCAAGGGGGCTATTGGTGGACTCCCGGTGGACTAGGATCCTAGGTCCCCTTTGTGTTTGAGGACCAAGCTCCTGCTCTAACCACGGACCCCTGGTGGCGGTCCGCGTACATAACAATGGGCTTCTGAATACAGAGCAGATGTCCCTCCCTCGCTTCGCAAATGTTCCTCTCTGATTTAGTCTGGGATCCCAAGGCCAAGAATCTTTTGGCCCCCACCTCTCTGGTAACACCTTTCCCTCTTTCCTTCCTTCTACTCTCTTTCATTCCGTCTTTCCTCCTTCTGTGGGCCAATGCTAGTGAGAAGGGGTTTATTTATTTATTTATTTAGCTCCCCCCCCAGGCCAGCTGGGGAAGGGAAGGGGAGGCTTCAAAGAGGGATAAAAACACAAAAGAGCTCTTTAATTACTATTTACTTATCAACAGAGAGGCAGCAAAGCTAAAACAACAGACCTGCAGAAGACACTGGATGAGCTTTCTCGTCTCATGGTTGGCAATTCTGTTACGTATATTGCCAGGACCCCAACGAACAGTATCACAAATCTATGTGTAGAGCTTTCTGCACTATGTATTGTGGCTACTCCCCAATGGGATCATGCACCAGAGGAAGATATACTGTGAACAGGTGTTTTAAGCAGAATTGAATTTGTGCCTGTAGCACACACAAAAGACAAGGGCTTTCTCTATACGTGTTGCCCCTGCTGTTCTCAACATTGCCTCCCCCATGCACATATGATGACGAAGACTTAGCAGTGGTGCCACTCTTATGGAACTCCCTGCCACTGTTTGCTCTCAAGAAATTACTAAAATATACTCTCTTTAAAAAAGGTAAAGGCTTCCCTCGCTCGAAAGCCAGTCAAATCCGACTCTAGGGATGCGATGCTCATCTCTGTTTCCAAGCCGAAGAGCCAGCGCTGTCAGAAGACATTTCCGTGGTCATGTGGCCGGCATGTCTAGACGGAAAGGCGCACGGAACACTGTTACCTTCCCACCGAAGTGTTACCTATTTATCTACTTGCAATTTCTTGCTTTCGAACTGCTAGGTTGGCAGGAGCTGGAACTAGAGACGGGAGCTCACTCCATCACGCGGCACACTCGGGTCTCGAACTGCTGAACTACCGACCTTCCACAGCCTGCAGTTCAGCATCTTAACCACTTGAGCCACCGCAGCTCCACTCTCTTTAGTGGTGTTTTCCCTCCTTCACATGAAAGTCCCTGCAAAGTCCTTCTGTTTTCAGGTGCATTTCAAAGTGCTGTTCTTACCTTTAAAGCCTTAAATGGCTTCAGACCAGGATATCTGAAGGACTGCCACACCACCGCCTGTATTGTTCAGTTTGCAAGTTAGGATCCTTTTCCTGAAGCCTTGCCCTCTCCACCTGTCTCTTCAGAGGTCAGGCAAGTTGTAAGCAGAGACAGGGCTTTTTCAGTGGTGGCACCATGCCTTTGGAATGCCCCCCCTTGAGGCCCACCTAGCACTTACCGTACTTTCCCTTATGTGCCAGGCTAAAACATTCCTTTTTACCTTAGGGTTTTAAGTAAGGGGTTTTATCTTTTATTTTATCACATTTGTACCCCGCCCTCCCTTCAATGCAGGCTTTTAAATGTTTTATGGTCTGCTTCTGGCCAGAAGATCATTTTATATACATCATTATAGGCTGTTCAATGTATATTGTACGCTGGTGTTATGCCTTTACTTGTTTTAATGGCATTGGTCAGTTTGTGAATGGTTGTGTTTTTTATCTGTATGCTTTTGGTGTAGTTTGTATGCAGTTTGGTGTAGTGGTGTAGTGGTTTAGTGCGCGGACTCTAATCTGGGAGAACCGGGTTTGATTCCCCACTCCTCCACTGGCACCTGGCTGGATGACCTTGGGCAAGCCGTAGCTCTGATAAGAGCTGTCCTTGAAAAAGAGCAGTTTGTGTCAGAGTTCTCTCAGCCCCACCCACCTCACAGGGTGTCTGTTGTGGGGAGGGGAAGGGAAAGGAGTTTGTAAGCCGCTCTGAGACTCCAAGTGAAGGGCGGGGTATAAATCCAATCTCTTCTCTTCTTCTTTAATAGTTTTGCATTATCATCTTAGCTGTAAGCAGGTCCCTAGTATGGTATATTGGTACTGTTGCTTTAAGAACTCCCAGCAGCTCTCTAGAAAGGAGGGGCTGAGGTCTTGTGATTGTAACTGGAGGTGCAGTTAGAGTTACTGAGACCTGGTTGTGGCTTGTTGGGTTAGTTGGCTGTTCTTATGACCACTAGTGTCTCCAGCACTGATCCCTTACATCCCTAAAAACATAACATCTAGAAAGGCAGCATATATAATTTGTAGATAAATAAATATTAATAAATGCTTGGCAATTCTGTGATCTTAGTACATTTTTTAATTTTTGTAGTATTTCTAGATATTTTTAGCGTTTTAAATTGCATTTATGACTTTTTTGCATTGTATTTTATCATATACCTTAAGGGTATCATCAGGAACAGGGTAAAATAATTAATACACATTAATAATAATTGGTTGCAATCTGAAGAACAAACAGATGTAGTCCTGGGCATGGATCTCTTCTGCCTCCCCTTCCCCCAGAAATCCCATGAGAGCTCCAAAAACCTCGTGCTGCAGGTAACAGAACTCATATGTGCAAAAAAAACCCTCCGTTTTTTGGAAGATTTACAGTGTAGTGGGGGGAAGGCTGGAAGGATCTACATCCCGAGCACCACCATATGCTTTAAAGGATACAACCTGTATGGTGTTAATGTGCATGCTACAAGTGCTGTTCCTGTTGCACATGCATCAGTATATGTATAGGGTGCATATGTGCCAACACACATATATGAAAAGCTACAGTACATGTGGACCCATAATTACCTGTGCCATAACCCTTATGTACAGATTTGGGTACATATAGAAGAGTAAGATAAAAGCAATCTGTAAAAGTATGCAGAGAAATATATGTTCTGTGACATCTTCACAAAACACACACACACATCTTATTGCATCTTAGCTAATAGGATGGGTTGATGGACAAGGCCACCAAGAGGGTGTGCTGAGGGGACAAAATCTGAGAGACTTTAGTCAGCTGGAGGGCCCCTGAAACCAGTGTCAATACATCCATCTAAATACTTTTCTATTTTCCTTTTAATGAAGTTCTAGCTGCTGTCACAAGGGGCGCAGAGAAGTCTGAGCACAGTAAAAGGCTCTCTGATGGCTAGACTTGTTTTAGCAAACTTTCCTAACAGATCATACTACCAAACCAAACCAGACTGGAGCAAGACAAGCCAGCACAGCTGATGGCTGCTACAGTAATTGCAAGCCTGCTAACTAGATCACTCTCTCCAATAGCCTATCCTTTCCTTCTTATTTTCTTTGCACCCAACTCAGCCAGATTGTGCAGTGCAGCAGTTGGTGTATAGCAGCAAGATAAGACAACTTTTCCCTCTCTTTTCCTTAATTTCTCTCCCTCTTTTCCACATTTTCTCATTCATTTCTCTTTCC
>NW_015161456.1:147280-153043 GCF_001447785.1 Gekko japonicus | reverse complement strand
TCCAACTAATTTTCCCATGTTTCCTCCTCCATTTATTTTCAAGTCTTCACCTCAATTTCTCATCCCTATCCTGCTTGGCAACAGAAAGTAAGTAGCAATTTGCAAACCTATGTTAATGTTATGAACAGAGGGGGGGGCAGTTAATATTTCCCCATGATCTAACGAAGTAGAAAAGAGATGCTTCCCCACCTCCTCCATGCTTTACGTGCATGGTAATGGAACATTAATCTGCTTTACTGGTTATACATGTGAGAAAGAAGTTAGAACTCCCGGTTCAGGCACTGGGTTGTTTTCATGATTACTGTGTTGGTGGAAAATCTAATAGCCCTTTGTAAATGCTACTTTGCTATATGACAAATGATGGAATCTAGTATATTTTCTGACCCCTCATTCTTCATTGTGACGTGCAAGCTTCAGGACAGATAAGTATTGCTCTTTATCACCCAACCTGTGAATGCAAAAGTGATTCTTTGTTAACTTGTACTCCTAAGGACCTTGATTGATTGTGTGTGTACTTCAGTATTGTGTATATGTGATTTATATATATCCTTAAGTAAAAGACAGATTGTTTTGGAACATACCAGGCTCGACTCTTTTACTGGCGAACCCTTGGGGGTGGATTGGACCTTGGTATACATGGGCAAGTATCCAGATATAAATTTAGTCTGCCAGCTGCTGTAGATAAAGCAGTTCTGCTAACAGTGCCCCACGCTTTGCACTGTGAACACAGAAGCAAAAAGAGTCAATGAGCTTCACTGTCATCTCCCCATCTTCCTTTAGCAATTCCTTAGTTCCTTTCTCAATCCTTTAGATTCTTAGCTTCTATTGCAAACAGCACAAGTATGTTGCCTCGAAATAACCTCAATTTAGATATTCCCATGGCTTTCCATTTTGGCCTGAAGCTGGTGGCCAACTGGGCCTTTATATGTTTTTAACTGTCTTCCTAATAAATACATGTATTTTTGTACATTATAAGTTTTAACTTAGTTTTTAATACTGGCACTTTATTTGACTTCTTTCTCACCCTTGTGGTTCTTGATTCCAGTTTTTGGGTCAGGTTCATTTTCCCCTCCCTGTGCCTTACGGCCAATTATGAGTCTCCTAGCTTTCCTCTCCGAGTTATGCTGGTTATAAATGAACAGATGGATATACAGGCTGATTTTTTTGTTAGAACAGGTTCATCACATCAGCCAGCAAAGTGATTTTGTTGTTGTTGTTCTATTTGGTTTGGGTCAGAGTCATGGTGCGGGGAAAGTGGAATCCTTGTCCTGGGCCCCAGGGTGGCTCTTGGCAGCTCTGTTGATGAGAAGGCTATTTAAAGCCTTCCTGCCCATGCTGGCCAGCCTTTTGCTGGGAAAGCTCTCTGGAGTTCATATTGCAGTGCAGCTTACCTTGCAGTAGCTGCCTTGTGTTGAATTTTGTCAGCAGCTAGTCAGTCTAGGAGCAGTGGGAATTTCCCCCCTAGCAATAATCTGTTGTGAGGAGACTGGAGAGGAGTGGAGCTGCGGTTTGGAGGGGAGTTTCCTGAGTGATTTAACTGACAATTTATTTTTCACCTGTGGGCTGCCCTGGGTGGGGCAAGGGGAATTTGAATGAGGGGTTGAGGGGAGTTCAGGTGTTAAAAATTAAGCAAACCCTAGTTTAACTCATACTTGGTGTCTGCTATCTTTCTTTTGGGGTGTGAGAGCAATGCAGTGAATAGGGATTGGCACGAAATACGACCTGAACCACCCATTCATGAACCGAACTAGTTCATGGTCCCTGAAACCCCGTTGAAAGGGACCACAGTCTCTTTAAATGGTGTTTGCAGAAAGCCTGAAAACCAGCTGAGCCTCCCCCGCTGATCAGCTGTTTTCAAGGCTCTGGGAAGAAATAGAAAGCAGGGGTTTAAAGGGATTCAGAGTCCCTTTAAACCCCAGCTTTCTGCCCTATGCACAAACAGCATGAACCTGCTCAGAACGCTTGTGAAAGTTCGTGAGGGCAGATCCGTCACGAACTTCTGTTCAGGAATCACAAACAGGGTCAAATTTGTCATGAATTTTGCTTCACGGTTCAGTTTGTGACCATTCCTGTGAGGGTCTCAGAACTGAATCAATACAGTAATTGAAAATACAAACATCAGTCTCTGTGATCTGGAAAAACAAAGTATATTTTCTCATCACTGTATTTAGAAAGGATTAAAGACACATTTGCCAGGTTTGCTGAATCAATATTGGTTTCTGAGTTTCTTGTACATATTGGTTCTGAGAATGAAATCTTCTTGCTGGAATAATGTAGGGGAGGAGAACTGGTGAAAACAGAAGGATGGGTTATGCCGTAGTAATCCAAAGATCAGTGAGCGTGTAGCAATTATCAGCATAATGCAAGGTTAACAATACATTGTCTAGCACTTCTGAACATTCGAAGCATTTTAATGAACATTATCTTGGTTAATCTTTAGAAAGACCCTATAAGGTAAGTTATTATTATCCTTGTGTAGTTTAGGGTAACACTAAGAGATGTTTTTTTAAAGGCACTATAATCAATTCACGGCAAAAAATAAATGAAATCAAACCTAGTGTTCCTTGATAGTTCAGTCTGTTAGCCATTGTGCTACCCCAAATAAACCCTAGAGAGGAATGACAAATGCGGCTACAAAACCTACCTTCAAGATTCTTTTGCACTTTCATTTGTAATGTAACTGCCAGTTCAGTCACAAGAGCAAAGAGGTGGATAAAGGATGCATTAACCACACCGTGAAGGATTGAGCAGAATCTAGTGCTGCAGTCAATCCTTCATCCATGGCATCAGTGCTATGCATGAGGGACCCCCCCCAGTTATTTTATTTCTTTATTCATTTATACCCCCACCTGTCTCCCCAATGGGAAGCGGCTTACATAGTTCTCTCTTCATTTTATCCTCACAACGAGTGGGGATTCCAACCTGAGCCTCTCAAATCCTAGTCCAACACTCCAATCCTACACCATACTGGTTCTTAACATCATTAATGTTCATGCTGGCAATGGAGCCCCCGCATTTTCTGCAATCTGCCCATTTTGTGTTACCTACAGGAAGCGGGCATGAGACAGCCAAGTCTTCCACAGCCTTCAGTGTTGCACTCTCCAAGGCAGACATATAGACACCTTCACGTCTGATAAATAAGGTGCAGAAAGGGTTGTCGCGGGAAGTGACCTGATCCTGGCCAGTCCAGACATTGGATTAATTTTGTTGGTCTCCAGCCAACCTCCACAAACTACTGATTACTCTCTGGAAAGGACTGGGATGTAGGGGTCACTCATCCCTAGTTATAATGATCTATTAGAATCAGGGAAGGACAGGACATGGGACAATTCTCTACAAATACTCCCACCAAAAACTCATCACTTGTACAACTACTTGACAAATTACTGCATTTGTTTAGATAAAGAACTTCACTTACAGGGTATTGTTGCACAATCCGGAACACTACATATGTCGACACACAAAAAGAACAATCCCTGCTTTTGCCACATTTAATAAGGAAGACAAAAAGATGCCTCTAGGAGTTAAGCACATGCCAAGATAGAAATTAATTTGCCATGTAGTTGCAAGTTGCCTTATTATAACTTCTTATAATTAATGTTTTAAAAATAGCTGCCATCAAGCCGCTACAAAGGTCAGGCGCAGCATACTCTAAAGGGTCACATTTATTTATTATTCTGTTGCTAAATCAACGGATTTCATCCAAGGCCTCATCAAAGGAAGGAGGGAAGCCTGATTGCATTTTCCTAGTGACAGCAATGATTCTCAGAAGAGGAGGGGAACTAGGACCTACCCCAGGAACTGGTCAAAAATAAAAGCCTCTCCGTTAGATTGGGACTGGGGTTTTTTTCTTCCTAAATAAAAGCTGAAATAACTATTAACAGCAAACATTTAATTTTATAACTGTTTGTGGCGTGAATCTGAGTGTTCCTCCAAGGAAAGAAAACCAGATTGAAATTCTGTTATTCCCTTGTATTATACTTTATTTTTTACAGTATCTTAATTTTAATAAGTTGTATTTTGATATTTTATTGATTGTATTGTTTTAGACTTGATATTGTATTAATTGTATACTGGTTTTTAACTATTGTAAGCCACCCTGAACCGCCTAGGCGGGAGGGTGAGGTAAAAGTCTAACTAATAAATAGATAAATAAATAATATTTTTGATGAATTAATGTTGCCAACTCTGAGTTGGGAAATACCTGGAGATTTGGGAGTAGAGCCTGGGGAGGTTAGGGTTTGGGGGAATGAGAGACATTAGCAGGATATGATGTCATAGAATCCAGAAGGAGGAGGAAGAGGAAGAGGAGGAGGAGGAGGAGATTGGATTTATACCCAGCCCTTCACTACCCAAGGGAGTCTCAGAGCGGCTTACAAACTCCTTTTCCTTTCCCCTCCCCACAACAGACACCCTGTGAGGTGGGTGGGGCTGAGAGAGCTCTTGACAGAAACTGCTCTTTTTCAAGGACAGCTCTTATCAGAACTATGGCTTGCCCAAGGTCATCCAGCCAGGTGCAAGTGGAGGAGTGGGGAATCAAACATGGTTCTCCCAGATTAGAGTCTGCGCATTTACCACTACACCAAACTGGCTCTCAAATGTAGCCACTTTCTCCAGAGGAACTAATCTCTGTAGTAGGGAGATCAGCTATCATTCTGGGGAATCTTCAGGCCCCACCTGGAGGTTGCCAATCCTATGCTGAATCCTCACTATGCAGAAATCCATATTTTGTCAGTGGGTGGTCCTATTTTCCTACCCTACTGAGAGAGACTCAACCCAAAAGTTAGTAGTACAAGCTAGGGATTCTAAAGAACTGAGGAAGGGAGGAATAATTTGGAACTTTCAGTCCCTCACACTTTCCTCTCAAGCATTCTACAAGCTCTCAGGAGATTGAGCCGGCTGATTCCTGCACCCCAATCTTTTCTCTTCGCTGCAACTCAATAATTCTACATCAGGCTCAGTCCTCATAATACCATTTCCCTGAAGATTGGGGTAAGGGTCTTTTGCTGCCGATTAATGTTCAAAGTTGTATTTTCCTGCATACCTGGAAATTCCCCCACGTCTGCATAAACCTTCACCACGTCTGCAGGTAATCTAATTTTGCTGCCTTCCTCAAAGGCTCTTGTTCACAATATTTGCTATTAGTCTAGATGGAATGATGATACTGTAAGTACAGATTCATCTCTAACTCCCTCCTTCTCTCTCTGTAAAACTACACACAAACCTAATGGTAGACAAGCAAGTCACAGAAGATTTTTATACATCACAGATTTCCTAATCCATATGCCATGTAGAATTTTTTAAAATGCTTGGAGAATGGCTCCACAAATTATTATTAACTAGGAATAAGGCTTGTGAAAATAAATACAACAAGCTCTAGAAAGAGGCTCTGGGAGAGTGTCAAGGCCTTAGGCACTCAGCATCAATGTGCTGTGGCAACCTCAGCAGGGTATAATGACACAGAGTCCACCATTTTCTCCAGAGGAACTGATCTCTGCTACCTGAAGAGCAGTTGTAATTTTCAGTGATCTCCAGCCCTCACCTGGAGATTGGCAACAATTGTTACCCAGGAGGAAATGGCTGGTTTGGAGGGTAGAGTCTATGGCATTGTGCCTGTCTGAGGTCCAACCCCTCCTCAAACCTCACCCTCTCCAGGCTCCACCCCTCAAATCCCCAGGAATTTACCAACCTGGAGTTGGCAACCCCATCTCCTTCGCAGCTAACCATCAACCTACCGTTATCTGCCCCTCTGACTTCAGCTTA
>NW_015161456.1:140276-147114 GCF_001447785.1 Gekko japonicus | reverse complement strand
AACTGCTTTGGAAGGTGGGCTGTATGGCATTCTGTTCAGCTGAGGCCTCTCCCCTCCCCAAACCCTGGCTTCCATCAACTCTACCAGAAAATCTCCAGGAATCTCCCTACCTGGAGCTGGCAACCCTAGTCAGGACCGGCCCCAATTTGTGCCATCTGTGTTATGTTGAGAAATGGACTAATATTTGTGTTTGTGGACTGATATCTGCTGATACATTATATAGATTGTGCACATACATGCCCTAGGCGCAGGGAAAGCGATTTGCAATCATCTGTTGTGAGAGGTCTTCACATAGAGAATGTTTGTTGCCTGCATTTCATGTTAATGAGGCTGTAGATACACAAAAGCCTGGCTTGAGGAAAGGAGCACATTTCACCATTGTTAGCAGAATTACAGTTTAAAAAGACAAGCAATATCCCATTGCTGAAGGACGCAATCCACGACCGGATCTACATCTGAATTGCCATTTCCTGGCAGATGTTACTTTGATTGCTTGGGAACGCCGATATCTATCTGCACATCAAGGAGAATCTCGAGACTTCACACCTGACCAGATGGCTTTCCATGAGTTAGACTTTAGAGTTTCAAATACTGGCCCAACCCCTAGGGTACCTGCCCCTTACTACATGCACCAATGATTGAGGTTATGGGGGGACGGACTACAGATAGGTGGGATCTCAGCTTGGAAAGGTTGCCACCAGCCCCAAAGATTTCACTATAAAAAGCAAGGACCATGCGTTGGGTCTTTGCTAGCCGCATTCCCTTTCATCATCCTCTGTCTTCTTTCATCCCCTAAAGCCCAGCTTACTATCGAACAACCCCTATTGTCTACTTTTGATCTCTTGGACTGCAGCCAAAGAGATCAACACTAGCTGGCTGGTTATAGCTGTGTGATTTAGCAAATACCCTAGGTACTAATTTCTTACCCTCCAATTCTTCAATGCAACAGACAAGACTTCAGGAAAGATAAGTATTAAACTGTAAACCTACCTACCTCTTAAGTAAATGGGACTATTTTATGTACTTCTATAATTCTAAAGGAACTTGATTGTATGTGTGTATGATTCTGTTTTTGGGTGTATGTGATTTTGATACTCTTCGGTAAACAACAAAAAACATACAACGGTGGAAAAAATTAAAGAGTTGCTCAGGTGCCTATACCCCCCAGCTGGTATTGGTTTGCTTGGGGTATTGTGGAGAAGGCAAACAGCAGTGTGTCTGGTGCAAGAAAAATAGATTTCAGCCCTGTATACATTTTTGTGCAGGGGAGGGGGGTTTGTCAGTGGGGAATGAAACTGACCAGAGATGTAAAGTGAGCGGGAAGCTACCATGGGAAGCCTGTAGCTTTTTGGACATTTCTCTTTGTAATGCGGAGTACTGTGCTACTCAATTCCTAGAAGAAAAATCAGAGAAAAAGAAATGCGCGGAGTGCACACACGGCATTCGAATTCAAGCCACACAGCTCTACTTCAGTGAAAATCAGCAATAAGCCGTGCATGCATAATAGGGCTAAGCAGGGCTATTTTTGGGCAGGAACGCACAGGAACGGAGTTCCGGCTGGCTTCAGAGTTAGCCACGCCCACTACAGCCAAACCCTCTGCGTGCGTGGCTACAGAGGGGAGGGAAGGCTTGGAGAGCAAACCCCCCCTCCAGCGACTCTGAGGCAGGCAGGCCGGGGGGGCCCTGGAAGGATCAGGGAGGCATTTAAATGCCTCTCCGTGTCTTCTCTGGCCTGTCCAAGGGCTGGCTTGCCCAGGCAAGCCAAAGGAAAGCATGGGGGTGGGGCCTAATATGCTAATAAGCTGTGCTGTCTGGGGTGTGGCCTAATATGCTAATGAGTTTCTACTGTTGGGTGTGGCCTATTATGCTAATGAGTTCCTGCTGGGCTTTTTCTACCAAAAAAGCCCTGGGGCTAAGTTTCAACTTCACAGATCTGAGAAGTGACATTACCTGCTGAACATCTTGCTGGAAAACACACAGTTGAAGCCTCTGATGTAACCGGACCTTCCGATGCTGCCAGATGCTCTCCAAACGACGCTGGTGATGCAAGACTTCATGGACCACATCCAAAACCTGGTGAACAGCCTTGGAATAATTGGCTGTGGCAGTGAGAGACTCAGAGTTCCCAGGGCTCAAGGGACGCTGCAGGACATCCAGTAAAGCCTTTCCATCCTGGCTCACCTTCAAGGTTAAAAACAGAGGGAGAGTGTCCATCAAGCATGGATAATATTAAATTACCAAGATGATTTTGCTTTATGCATCAAGGAGGGGGGGAAATCACACATCATGGAAACGGGGAGAGACTGTGTCTCAGTAGCTGAACATCTGCTTTGCATGCAGGAGGTCCCAGGGCACAGTCCTTGGCATCTCCAGTCAGAAGTATAGGGTAAGAAATTACATGAAAGCCCTCTACCTGCAGAGCTGCCACCACTCAGAGAAGGCAACAGACTCAGTATAAAGCAGCTTCATGTATTTAAAACAGTTTCGCAGAGAGCCAGTTTGGTGTAGTGGTTAAGTGCATGGACTCTAATCTGGGAGAACCGGGTTTGATTCCCCACTCCTCCACTTGCACCTGGCTGGATGACCTTGGGCAAGCTGTAGTTCTGATAAGAGCTGTTCTTGAAAAAGAGCAGTTTCTGTCAAGAGCTCTCTCGGCCCCACTTACTACCTCACAGGGTGTCTGTTGTGGGGAGGGGAAGGGGAAGGAGTTTGTAAGCCGCTCAGAGACACCTTTGGGTAGTGAAGGGTGGGGTATAAATCCAATCTCTTCTTCTCTTCTTCTTCTTCGGTGTCCCTGTAAGATCTGGCAGACTTTGCAAACCCAGAAGGTAACTGGATGTTTTATTCCCAAATTTCAGATGTGTCATTTAGGAAGTTCAATCTCATTATAAGAAATGGGAGGAAAAATGCTTTTTCTTTTCTTGTGAAAGAGTTCTAACATGTAATATTGACAAGCAGTACGTGTGAAAGAATGGAACGACCCTTATTGTATTCATGTGTTAAAAAGCAGACAAGTATACTTGGAAATAAAATTCAACCCCTTTATAAGAACATGCCTGCTACTTAGGACCTCACTAAGTACTTTGGTACACACAGCATGTACTACTTCTTCTTCCTCCCGCCCCGCGCCCCGTCACTTCCGGGTGATGCGTGCGCGGCGCGCGCGCGCAAAGCGCGCGCGCACACACACTCTGGCCTCCTCACTTTCCCCAGGGCCCCCCCACAAGGAAGGGGTTAGCTACGGCCCTGCACACAGCATGTACTACTGGTCTTTAAAATCAAAACTGGAAACCACATTTGGTTTAATGGCTTTTCTTTGGTTCAAGGGAAAAAAACTGTTCTGATAACACTGTGGTTACAGATATTTCAAACACACACACAAAATATACTTTTATCTGGGTCCTTTAAAGTCTCTATCAAAGATTGAATGGGTTTTGAAACAAATCAATTGTTTAAAAATAAGCCCTAGCTGCCATTTCAACTCTCTAGTGTTCCCTTTAGGAATTAAACAAGGTCTCTTTTATGTGAAAGGCTTTGCATTTTTCAAGGAGTGTTCAAGGTCAGACTGTACTAATATAGCAGCTTTGCAGTATATTCAAGTACATTACGAAAAGCTCTGAAAGAAAAGAGGTAGGTGTGTGTGAAGGGAGAACCTGTGCATTTCTATGCATCTCTTCTCGATGGGGAGTCAAACCCAGCTGCTAATAAATAGGGGGTAGGGTAAGCAAAAACGGTACCAGAGCAAAGTGAAAATGATCCACAGCAAACAAAAAGCTGCAAGAACAGTCTCTTACAGTGCAATCCTAAACAGAGTTATACCCTCATAAGCCCAGTGACTTCAATGGATTTAGGAAGGGTATAACCGCTTTGGACTGTACTGTTATTTGCTTGAACAACTATCTAAGCTTGACATGGAGACATATGGAAGACTGCATATACACTCTGGCCTGTCTATTGCATTTGCATCCCGCTTACCCTCCAAGATGCTCGGGTTGCCAACCATCAAATCCATCCTGGAGATATCCCAGAATTGCAACTGATCCCTAGGCTACAGGGATCAGTTCTCCTGGAGAAAAATGGCTGCTCTGGAAGGTGAACTCTTTGGCATTATATCCCTATGAAGTCCCGCCCTCCCTGGGCTCCACCCCCAAATCTCCAGGAATTCCCCAGCCTAGAGTTGGCTACCCTGTTGGATGCCTGGCTTATCCTGTTCTCTATTTTACCTTCACAACAACCCTGTGAGACAGGTTAGGGTGCAAGACAGACAGAAAGACAGTGTGGATATATGACATGCCCAGGGGTCATTTCGTAGAAAAAGAGGAGCAGGAGCTCATTAGCATAACTAATTAGCATGACTTATTTGCATATGTCACACCCCCTGACATTACCGGAAGTGTGTCAGAAGGCAACATCCACCACTCAGGCTCCACTGGACTGTTTTGGATTGCTAGCTATTGGGGGGGGGGGAGAACGTGCAGATCTGTCCTCGCAGAGGAGGGAGAGCTTGTATCTGAATAAAACTTGGTCTTAAAGGTGCCACTGGACTGTGGGGGGGGGGGCTCTGTGACTTACCTGGCTGCTTCTTGCTCTGACTGAGGGCTGCTGGGAGCAGGGGGTGGGGCTTGTTGCATGTGCCCGCCCCCTGGGCTCTTTACTGCTGGAGTTCCGCTCCTGTGCGCTCCTGCAGGAAATGACCCCTGGATATGCCCAAGGTCATGCACTGGTGACTGGTGAGGATGGGGGGATAGGGTTACCAGATCCAGGTTGGGAAACTCTTGGGATTTGGGGATGGAGATTGGGGAGGATGGGGACCCCAGTGGGTACAATGCCACCCTCTAAAGCAGCCATTTTATCCAGCAGAACTGATCCCTGTAGTCTGAAGATGAACTGTAATTCCAGGGGGTCTCCAGGTTCCACCTGGAGGCTGGCATCCCTATCACCCACTGAGCTCCATAGCTGCATGGGAATTTGAACCTGAGCCTCCACAGTCCTAGCCCAACCCTCTAACCATTACATCGCACACTGGCTAAACCAGCTTCCTCTTCCGTTCCCTTTTCCAGTTTCAGTTCTGGATCCGCTGGGTAGTGATGCAAAAAAGTTCAGTCTCAGTCTAATGTCCGCCAGCTGCCAGGTCAAAAAAACACATCAGGAAGACACAGAAGCAGTAGATAAGAGCTGTACAAAAGCCTGTGTTGCTCATTTCTTCTTTCAGTGTTTCTTTTGGAGCAGCCCTACACAGAGCGAGTTACAGTAATCAAGTCTAGAGGTAACTGTTGCATGGATTACTGTGGCTAGGTTGGGGCAAGACAGGTAGGGAACAAGTTGCCTGGCCTGAGACAGTTGGATAAACACCAGCCTGGCAACGTTTGTGACCTGGGTTTCCATTGATAAGGAAGCATCCAGGACCACACCCAGACTCTTGGCTGTCTGCACCAGTGTTAAAGGTCAAGAGTCAGGAGTTAGCACCCCAAACCTGAATCGACAAGACAGGTAGGGAACAAGTTGCCTGGCTTGAGACAGTTGGATAAACACCAGCCTGGCAACGTTTGTGACCTGGGTTTCCACTGATAAGGAGGCGTCCAGGACCACACCCAGACTCTTGGCTCTCTGCACCAGTGTTAAAGGTCAGGAGTTAGCACCCCAAACCTGAATCTCCCCTACCCAGCCAGACAGCCTCCATCTTTAACAGATTCAGTCTCAGCTGACTCTGCTTCAACCACCTCACCATGGCCTCCAGATCCTCAGCCACGTTTCCTGGTGTGGTGTCCATCTGTCCATACATCAGCAGATACAGCTAGGTGTCATCAGTGTACTGATGGCAACCCAGCCCAAAACGCCACACCAGCTGGGTGAGAAGGTGCACGTAGATGTTAAACAACATCTACAACAACAGCCACCTCACCATGGCCTCCAGATCCTCAGCCAAGTTTCCTGGCGTGGTGTCCATCCGTCCATACATCAGCAGATACAGATAGGTGTCATCAGCCCCAAACGCCACACCAGCTGGGTGAGAGGGTGGACGTAGATGTTAAACAACATCTACAACAAGATGTTGTTAAACAACAAGATGTTAACCTTATGCAGTTCCGCAGGGCCTGTAAGACGAAGCTCTTCCGCCAGGCTTTCACATAAAAATGTGTGAGCCAGAGGCTAAAAAACTGAGCTAGCTCACACTAACTCAGCTTAGAGGGAACAATGACCACCACTCCCACCGCCACCAATGAAGTGGATAACATAGGGGTTAAGGATGGCCCGGGAAGATCTACCACAATTTCTGCATGACCGATACCACTGGATTTACCTGGTTGAGCTATAGGATAACATCATCCTTGGGGAACTGTCTGTTTACCATCTGGCATGTACAGAGGTCATTTCGGGGGGAATGCGGGGGAACGCAGTTCCCCCGGGTGAGGTGCGGGGGGGTGGGGCACATGATGAAGCCCCGCCCCCTGCTTCCAGCTGCCCCGCTTCCAGCCCTCATTCAGCCAGGAGGAGGCAGGAGAAGAGGGAGGGTAAGTTGCTTCCTACTTGTCTCTCCCCACCCCTGCCTGCCTGGGGCCAGGGAGGGCCTTGGCGGGGCTTCCTCGCACTCCCGCTGGCCTTGCAGGTCCACCGCCGGGCCCCTGATGTCAGGGGGTGTGGCATATGCTAATGAGTTATGCTAATGAGTTCCCCTAGCTCTTTTTCTACGAAATGACCCCTGGGCATGTATCCGGAGACCATCTTGTTAAATTGAGTACAATTGTTATTAATTGTTATTAATGTTTTTATTGTTTTATCTGTTTTATATGGGCTTTGCCCCTTGTAAGCCGCCCTGAGCCCGCTCTGCGGGGAGGGC
>NW_015161456.1:121229-136466 GCF_001447785.1 Gekko japonicus | reverse complement strand
GTAGGTGGGGCTGAGAGAGCTCTTGACAGAAACTGCTCTTTTTCAAGGACAGCTCTTATCAGAACTACGGCTTGCCCAAGGCCACCCAGCCAAGTGCAAGTGGGGAATCAAACCCGGTTTTCCCAGATTAGAGTCCGCACACTTAACCACTACACCAAACAGAAAATTATCTGGGTAAAATTCTGGTAACTTTATCCTCTATATACTTCATTCCCAACAAGCAATACAGCGGTGATACAGCAACCAAACCACATCAAGTTTTTAAAAAGAGCCTAGTTCACCACCAGTGATGGGATGTTGTCAACGTTATCTTCGAAAGAGTGCTGGACTAGAGCATTTCAAAGGATAAACATCCTAACTTTCCTGGGATTAACTAGGAAGTCCTCCCTGCAAGGTAGACTCACAGCAGGTAAAGTGGTAGGTAGTCTGACAGGTTAGGCACTAGATTCTATTGCTGGCTGTTACAACATCATTACGACACTGTTACGACATCAAAATAACATAGCTAGCACTTTGATATTGTATTGTTTTAAAAGAATTGTTTAAATGTTTTATGGCAATTTGATTGTTATCCAAAATAAAGTGGTAGGTAGTCTGACAGGTTAGGCACTAGATTCTATTGCTGGCTGTTACAACATCATTACGACACTGTTACGACATCAAAATAACATAGCTAGCACTTTGATATTGTATTGTTTTAAAAGAATTGTTTAAATGTTTTATGGCAATTTGATTGTTAATATGTATTTTCTCTTGTGTAAGCCACCCTGAGCCTGCCTTGGCGGGGTAGGGCAGGGTATAAATCAGAAAATAAACAAACAAAATCACCAGAATTAATATTTAAAATACATTTTTACTAAGGTGCAAGTGATACCTTAAAGAAAAACAGTTACTGTGAGGAGAAAATAATAAAACAAGGAATTCAAAGGCTAACTAAACGCTATAAGACATTGGTTCACAAGTGACAAGGTGCTACCCATTCATAGTTGCGGGTTACAGAGCAACTCTCTCCGGAGTCGGCAATGCCAGTGTTGTTTGGCTTCAGTGAGTATAAATCCAAGATGGCCAAGAGTAAGTCAGAGTATACCAACATGTCTTGGTAGCAAGTAGGCACACTTCAAGCTAAAGAATAGCTATGGCCCCGGTCACACGCGAGGATTTGGGCCGGGAGAGGGACGGATCGGATGCGTGGCAAATGGGCGCGATCCCACGGCAACATCTGGGAAGCGTTGCGCGCCCGTCACCGATCCGTCCCTCCCGCCCAAAACCCCGCACCAAAAAAGAACCACCTTCCTGGGTGGTTCATCCGGAAAGGCCACGGCAAGTGCGGCCGTGGGATCGCCGGTGCGTCCTTCCGCTGGCGCATCCCCAGCTCCTGGCCGAACTGCGCATGTGTGAGCATGCACCGTTCACCAGCCCCCCTCCCACCGTCGCTTTCTCCCCGGCATCTGATCGTGCCGGGGAGCAACGGCGCAGCGGCTCAGGTGATCCCGTCTCTAGTTTGGTGCGGCTCAGATTAGCCGCCCTCTGGCCGTCGTTTTTCCTGCCGTGTGGCAGGGACCTTTGAAGATCATTCCTTTATTACTAAGGGTCCCAGGCAGTGTTCCCTCTAAGCTCAGTTAGTGTGAGCCAGCTCACAGTTTTTTAGCCTCCGGCTCACACTTTTTTGTCTCAGCTCAGGAAGGATGGCTCCAGAGCCAACTGATTTATGCAGCAGCCAAATCGCTCGCTCACAGCTTTAATGCCGGTAGCTCACAAAGTAGAATTTTTGCTCACAAGACTCCACAGCTTAGAGGGAACGCTGGTCCCAAGTGTTGCTAGGCCCTTGCACCAATCAGGGCCCTCAGCAATTACTTATAGCCAAATGAATGAGACAATCTCTGACCAGACTACCTAACCGTGCCTCTGACCCTGTGAGAATGGAGATAGGTCTGTCTGCATCCAGCCCAAACTGGTTTCAACTGGATGGAATGGTAACTGGGAGACAGTACCATTGACACCAGTCATAAAATTACCACTATTTACCATTTTCTTTGTGTAGAATTTATTTTAGAAAACAATGAAGGGATTTTGGTTATTCAGATTTGGAGCATGAAACAAGCATGCTGCCCTATTCTGATCAGAACACTTAAATAGGAGGCATCCACAGAGACGCCCCAGATCCAGTAGAAACATAGCAGCACATTTTGAGCCTGAATGTTAATTGAGATCAGCGTCCTATCTGAATTTAATATTCTTAAGACTTGTTGTCTAACATTTATGAAACTGAGAGCTTGGGCACCACTATATTATCTCCGGAAGAAGATCCATTTTTGAAACGTTACTTATGTAATCCGGAGATGACATTTGGTTCAAGGATTTTCTATTGATTTGTGTATCATGTTGTAGTGCTTTAGATTGCAATACATAAACAGCATTCTTTATAAGTCTTATGACTGTTTGATTGTGGCTTTATACTTGGTTTAACTGATTGGGTCGTGTGTGTCCAGGGTTGTTTTGTAACATCCACAGATTGCAGACATATTTATGGAAACACATAAGTGTTACATATGACTGTGACAAGATATTTTGATATGCATTTCATGTCAGGAAAAGAATGTTTTGGAGGGGAAGGTCCAAGCCCCAATCACCACATGTCTCTTGGCCCAAATCTGAATCATGTCTTTGGGCACCTTGGAAGCACAATACTCCAGAACACATCACTTGACCTAACCCGGGGGAAATGTAATGTGCAGTTCTCTGCTTGGCCTCTTCTTGTGTTTTTGTACTGTAATCTGGAACTGACAGCATTTTCTGTTGACTTTGCTTTCAGGCTATTTGGGCTGTAACCCAGATAAACTCATATTCCAACCATATCCAGGGCTTCTATGTTTGCCTACCCTTGATTAGAGAACAATTTCAGACAACTCAGTAATGAAACTGCTTAAGCAGTCATGTCAGCAGAGTAATGAAAAGACAGATAGATACATGTTTTCCACAATTTATTCAACTAATAACTCTTTTATATAAGAACATAAGAGACTCCAAGACGGGATCAGGCCAAAGGTCCATCTAGTCCAACACTCTGTCACACAGAAAAATACCAGGTGCCATCAGGAGGTCCACCAGTGGGGCCAGGACATTGGAAGCCCTCCCACTGTTGACCCCCCCAAGCTTTTATACCCTGCCCTTCACTTCGAGTCTCAGAGCGGCTTACAAACTCCTTTCCCTTCCCCTCCCCACAACAGACACCCTGTGAGGTGGGTGGGGCTGAGAGAACTCTGACACAAACTGCTCTTTTTCAAGGACAGCTGTGCCAGAGCTTGTGACTGACCCAAGGTCACATCAACAGGTGCAAGTTGAGGAGTGGGGAATCAAACCCTGTTCTCCCAGATTAGAGTCCGCGCACTTAACCACTACACCAAACTGGCTCTCCCACTGTTGCCCCCCCCCCAGCACCAATATATATCCCAAACGTATACTCAACCATCTCTACTAATTGTTACTGTATAATCTTGCTAGTGGTTATTAAAGTCTCTTCTGGAAATGCTCACCTCCGTGTAGGCCTGGGTGACCTGCTCATATAGGGACTGATGATGATGGATGGCCAGTTCCAGGCCTTGCATTTCTGATGGGAGGCCTCCTTCACTGCACATTTTGCACCAGGCATCTACACCAGAGAGGAACTGGAAAAAAAGAAAATGGAGACTCATTTGAGACGCAACGAACTGATAGCTAATAGTAGGATGGATGTACTTCTTTGTTTTTTTTAAAAACACACACATCTATTTCAAAACACCATAGATCACAGCACAAAACAAAGGCAGGCTGACCCAAACAAAACTAAACAAAAAACATACAAGCCTTTTAAGCAGGCACCGGGCCCTGGGATCCCAAGAACGGCACAGTAACTAGCTTCATGGGCCTATGGGTTCCCTACGTTTGCATTTCTTAGACAGCCATCTCCTGTGTTGCATAGCAGACCATTTTAAGTGGCTCCTGAGTTTAAATTGCAAGTAGATAAATAGGTACCACTTCGGTGGGAACGTAACAGCATTCCGTGCGCCTTGGTGTTTAGTCATGCCGGCCACATGACCACGGAAATGTCTTCAGACAGCACTGGCTCTTTGGCTTTGAAACGGAGATGAGCACCGCAACCCTAGAGTCGGACTCAACTGGCTTTCGAGCAAGGGAACCTTTAGCTTTAGTTTAAAAATCAGCCTGTAATAATAGCCTCATCGGAGAGGGATCTATAGTTCTGTGGGGGGGGGGGAATAAAAAAAATCCCAACGGGTGTACCTAATCCCTTGAGCCTGTGTAAAGTAATTATTTGGATAGAAGCCTAAGACAACACAGAGCACAAAGCAGAGGAGGAATGTTACACAAACCTGAGGGCATAAACTTTTTCCTTTTAAAGGACTGGAGTGATAAACCTATGACCCAATAATATAATTAAATCTGCAGAGTAATTTCCTGAAGCCTATTTCCATCTTCTCCAGGGGATATGTAACACCATCTAGGTCTCGAAATGAGCTGTGCAGCACCTTGGAAGAGTCCTCTTAAATCAAGCCACTGATTCAGCAGCAGTTACAGTAAGCAATGCCTCCCCTTTAATTGCTTTGTAGAAGGAGGTATTTGAACAGGTTCAGCTTCCCTCATTCCTGTATGACAAGCGGCACCTGTCAAAATTCCCTATGATACAGCTATTAAGGGTACAGGAGCCCTGCCCTCTTTGGCATCTGATTGCTCTAGTCCTTCATTAAAGCAGCAGGGCTTAGCCTCTAGCTTGCACAATTAAAAGCAACAACCACAGAATTCCACCTATACGTTAACAGCAGAAACGCTATACTTGGAAATGAGCACACCTACAGAGCTTAAACAATGTCAGCCTGCGTAAAAAACATATTCAAAGAAGAGATGTTGTATTTCAGAGATTGCATGGGGGAGAGGAAAGAAACAAGCAGGCATTACATGAGAAAGGAATAACTTTATTTGGAAAAGGGATCTTGGTCTATGTCAGAGATGCCTAAACTTGTTGAGCCCATGGTCCCTTTTGGAATTTTGAGAAAGGTTAACAGCCATAGGGTTACCAAGTACCTACCTACGAATCGGTGGGGGACACATGCTTCCCCGCCAGAACATTATTGCGTGTAACACGGCCGCATCGCACTATCCTGTCGCCCAGATGTGACGTAAGCATGCTGGGCACGTAGCCGGGCGACACTCTGGCAATGGGGCTGGAAACTCGATGGTACCATAGAGTTTTCAGCCCCATTGCCAGAGCGTCGCCCGGCTACGTGCCCGCATCATGTCTGGGCGACAGGACAGTGCAGCGCCTGTGTTTTCTCCACGGGAATGTTCCCACCAAGAACTATACGTCCCCTGCCAATTTGCGGTAAGTACTTGGTAGCCCTAAACAGGCACCACCACAAAATGACTTCCATGGGAAGTGAAACCAACCACAAAATAGCTGCCTGGTGGGGTGGGAGAGGCAATCACAAAACATCGGGAGGTTCTAAGTCAAGCATTCTGTGATGGAGGAAGTACTCCATGAAGACCAAAGATGGCTCCTGGGGAATTCTGCAGCACCTGCTTCTTCAATGAGGTAGAAGAAAGCCAGGTTGCTGAGTAGACGGGGGAAATCTCTGGTCCCTTTAATTGAGGCTTAGTGTGTAGCGATGGGTAGCTGAAGCTTTTATTGGCTTGACGGTAACTAATAAAATCTAGTTAATAACATCCCATGAAGGCTCTATTAAAGGAGCAGAACATTTATTTTTTTCTCCAGGCGAGTTGGCAACTCTAAGAAGAGACAGAATGGTCCCTTTTCATTAGGGAAGACACGCTTCAGAAAGTCAATGGGCACCAGGAAACACGTGATTTGGCACCATGGCACTCATATGGCCGCCACATTGGGGATCCCCGATCGATGTTATTATTGTTAAAAAAAATCAGGGTAAAATCAAGTGTAACATGACAAGCAATCCCACGTGGATTCCAGTTCACCCATCAGGCTCCAAAAACCAAACCAAAGAATCCTATCAGAGATGCTATGCTTTATGGAAATTGTGGGAATGCCTACATAGCGGTCTGACTGCAAGCTAAACCCTTTTCAAAATGAATTGTGGCATTTCAGGATCAGCACTTTTCTGTGCTTAAAAAAATGTGTCCGTATGCCTGTATAAGGTTGAGCCAATCTCCACCAGGCTGTGGAAGGTCAGCAGTTCAGCAGTTCAAGGCCCGAGTTGCCACATGAGTTGCAAGAAATTGCAAGTAGACAAATAGGCACCACTTTGGTGGGAAGGCAACAGCATTCCGTGGGCCTTGGTGTTTAGTCATGCCGGCCACATGACCACGGAAACGTCTTCGGACAGTCCTGGCTCTTCGGCTTTGAAACGGAGATGAGCACCGCAACCCTAGAGTCGGACTCAACTGGCTTTCGAGCATAGGGTTTTTGTCAATCGTAGAGCGTCTAAAGATGTCACTTCCAGTGTTAACTGCAAGTGGCATCAATGCAGTGGTCCACTGCCAGTGCACCAGGCCTCGCCCCCAATTCCTCCCAGGGGTTGCCAGCTGCAGCCTCGCCACCCTCTCTGAGACTGGGAAGCTGAAGCGTGCCTCCCCAAATGCTACCTGTGAATTCAAAGTAGTACTGAGAGCGAACCTAGGGGCATTTCGATATGACTTCTTTCCAAACGCGCACTAAACTTGTCTATTGTTGATTTGCTCAGCAAAGTTGTGAACTGACAAGGAAAAATCCTAACCTAATAAGAGTCTGATCTGCAGGAAGTAGGCAAAGTCTTTCTACAATGTGGGAATCAGAATCAATGTCTGCCGATCCAGTTGCTCTTAAAAGACGTAGGTGCAAGGGTTGCCTGTAGGGTTGCCAAGTCGAAATATCTTCTTACCGGGGGGACTCCCGCACCACACGCACGTCACCTGGAAGTGACGTGATGACGCCGGGCACGCTGGGAGCGGGGCCACGACCATCCAAGGGAAAACCATAGAGTTTTCCCTCAAGTGACCGTGGCCCCGCCCCCAGCGTGCCCGGCGTGGTCGCGTCACTTCCGGGTGACACGCACGTTGGGGTGGGGCTCCCCCCGGGGCCCGATCCGCCGGTGATGGGGAACGAGCCTCTGGGGCGGGGTTTTCCCTGCCCCCCGGGGGGACTTGGGAAGCCTAGTTGCCTGAACAGTTTAGAAACCCTGTCTGAGAAAGGTACCTTAAGCAGGAGCTCAAACATTTAAAAAAAGCCCAGCAGGAACTCATTAGCATAATAGGCCACACCCAACAGCAGGAACTCGTTAGCATATTAGACCACACCCCTGACAGCACAGCTCATTAGCGCATTAGGCCGCACCCCCATGTTACCAGAAGTGTGGTCACCCAGCCACACCCACCTTTTGCTTGTTATTCTCTTTACCTTCTTTGTTGACAAAACCCAGGGCCTTTTTTGTAGCAGGAACTCCTTTGCATGTTAGGCCACACACCCCTAATGTAGCCAATCCTAATGAGTTTCTGCTGTTGGGTGTGGCCTGTTATGCTAATGAGTTCCTGCTGGGCGTGGCCAACTCGGGAGCCAGCCGGAACTCCGTTCCTGTGCGTTCCTGCCCCAAAATAGCCCTGATTTAACTCAAATGTTCATCTTTGCTTCCGTTGGCAACTGGTGGGAGATGGGGAGGGTAGAGATGCCAGATCCAGGCTGGGAAACTCCTGGAGATTTGGGAACGGAGCCTGGGGAGGACAGGGACCTTGGTGGGTGGGACAAGGCCACAGATTCCACCCTCCAACACGTCGATTTTCTTCTGGAGGCTGGCGTCCCTACGCTTTTCCTACCCTGTAGAGAAAAGAGGTAAGGACAGCAGGCAACTGCCTACCACTTCCTCCTCTTCTTCTGGGTCCTTCTCCCATCACCTTCCCATCTCTTCCCCTGTCAGTGCTTCTACTGGGCTCCACACCCACCTGGTTTGCAGGTCAGCAGTGACTCCTTGCCTGCCTGGGGCTGTATCAGCTGGCCCCATTGCCCAGCCGGCCTTCCCCTGCCCAGCCTCTTCATGCACCCAGCCTCCTCCTTCCAGGAGGGAGGAAGAGCTGACAAGTGCCAGGTAGAAGAAGAAGAGAGAAGAAGAAGAAGAGAGAAGAAGAAGAGATTGGATTTATACCCCGCCCTTCACTACCCAAGAGAGGCTCAGAGCGGCTTACAAACTCCTTTCCCTTCCCCTCCCCACAACAGACACCCTAGGAGGTAAAAGAAGAAGAAGAAGAGATTGGATTTATACTCCGCCCTTCACTACCCAAAGGTGTCTCAGAGCGGCTCACAAACTCCTTTCCTTTCCCCTCCCCACAACAGACACCCTGTGAGGTGGGTGGGGCTGAGAGAGCTCTGACAGAAACTGCTCTTTTTCAAGGACAGCTCTTGTCAGAACTACGGCTTGCCCAAGGTCATCCAGCCAGGTGCAAGGGGAGGAGTGGGGAATCAAACCCGGTTCTCCCAGATTAGAGTCCACGCACTTAACCACGACACCAAACTGGCTCTACCACTGACTCCCCCATCTAGGTTCTTCTCCTACAAACTCCTTCACCACCGATGCTGAGCTCCATGTCCACCCAATTCATGTGGCAGCTGCAGTTCCTTGCCTATCGTGGGCCTGCAGTGATTCACCCCATCGCCTAGCATGCTATAACCTGGCAGCTCTCCACCCTCCCAGCTCACAGGGTGGTGGTGACTGGGTTCCTTCTTCCCCCCCAATGTAGTCTCAGCAGCTTGGAGTGTGCCTCCATTCGTGAACACCCAGGTTCATGTCCGCCACCTGCAGCAGCTCAGATCTCATGGTGCACCCAGGTCTGTGCACCCGCCATGGTGGCTCAGGTTCCTGCACGCCCACTCCAGCATCTCTGTGCCCAAACCTACCTCCTCTTCTCTCTTTCTCCGGCTGAGTAGAGTGGTGGTGCATGAAGATCAAGACTTGGGATAGGCCCCCAAAAAGAACTGTCACCAAAAAAGCCCTGCTAAGGATGCTAAAACGTTTGACAGTGTACTCTGTGCTTGCTCTACTTAACCTATCTAAAAAGGGCTGGTGAGATGAGTAAGACAGTGTTCAAGTTACCATAAACTCCAAGGTAATATTCCAACTGAAATCCCTGACTTGGCTTGGAACTTCTAAAACTGAGAGACAAAGTTTGCACACCTATGACATAATGAGAGTTTAATGCGTTTCCCCTGAACTGGTGTTCTATGCACTGATTTGTTTGTTCACTCTGAGCGTGGGCACACCTTTGTGCCTCTTAACATGCTCAAGCCTGTGGCTAATTCTGTATGCCCTTAAGTCTAACTCATTATCCCTAGCTAATTTTCTTGTTTCTCTCCATCTTATTGTTAAATTATCTTTTTCACTCTGTTACGCTTAAGGAGCTTAAAATCCCATCAATAAAAAGAACAGGAGCTACGCTGCCTCTTTTGAGTAATACAAAAAACACCTCCGCAGTCCCTGCTTGATCCATTTTTTAAGTGCTCCACCTTTGCCATCCTGGCAGAATGCTTGCAACAAGTGCTTTACTCACTGAGATTTACAAGTTCAGTATCCCTGCCCAATCTTACCTGCTTATTAGCATGCTATTTTTATCAGGATGATGCAAGAATGATGGGCCTAGAAAGGATGTGAAAGTCATGTTGACTAATTCTACCTTAATCCCATATCAGAATCCCATGTCAGAATCAACCTACACAACATTTCAGGTCAATTTTAATGAACCACCAACACAGACCACCCTGTGATGTGCCATAACGGCTCTAGGACAAACCAAGGCTGTGGTCACACTGGCGGCTTGGCGCGATACGGTGCCGCCTCTAATTGAACCGGGTTAAAGTGTAGTGGGATATATTAGCCACACAGCACACCCTGCTGTGCGTTACCCATGGAGACATCCTGTGGTAAAGCATCCACATTATTGTGGCGCCTCAGCCATGGAGCGAATGGCAAAAAAAATAATAATTCAAAAACCATGTGTGTGCATGCACACAGACCCCGTAGATTCCCACTAGGCTGTTCCTGAGGGCCCAATAACCTGCAGGGACAACATTTTGGAGGACTCAGTAGGCTGCCACAGAAGAGGGGGGAATCATTGCTGCCCTTTCTTAAGGAAAGGATACTTAATTTTTCTTAAAGGTACAGTTGGATACCAGGCCATTATCTGGTAATCCTCACAAAAACTCTGAAAAGGAGATCAGTATGATCTGCAAAGTGTAAACAGTGGTATGAGACTAGTGATGCCAGGCTATAGCAGGTGCCCCGCATCCAAGGTCATTGGCCACCAGTGCCAAATGGAGGAAATGGGGGGAAGGTGCCCTCGGCTGGCATCACACCTGTGTGCTTGTATCACTCCCAGACATAGGGATGCTCAAGAGGTTTACAAAAATTTGATGGTAAAACCATAGGGTTTTTGTCAATCGTAGAGCGTCTAAAGATGCCACTTCCAGCGTTAACTGCAAGTGGCATCAATGCAGTGGTCCACTGCCAGTGCACCAGGCCTCGCCCCCAATTCCTCCCAGGGGTTGCCAGCTGCAGCCTCGCCACCCTCTCTGAGACTGGGAAGCTGAAGCGTGCCTCCCCAAATGCTACCTGTGAATTCAAAGTAGTACTGAGAGCGAACCTAGGAGCATTCTGATGTGAGTTCTTTCCAAACGCGCACTTCAACTTGTCAGTTGTTGATTTGCTCAGCAAAGTTGTAAACTGACAAGGAAAAATCCTATCCTAATAAGAGTCTGATCTGCAGGAAGCAGGCAAAGTCCTTCTACAATGTGGAGATCAGAATCAATGTCTGCCGATCAAGTTGCTCTTAAAAGACGTAGGCGCAAGGGTTGCCTGAACAGTTTAGAAACCCTGTCTGAGAAAGGTACCTTAAGCAGGAGCTCAAACATTTAACTCAGGTCCCTGCCACACAGCGGTAAAAAGCACGGCCAAAGTGCGGCTTTTTATCGCCACACCAAAAGAGACACGTGGCGCCGGGATCCCCTGAGCCGCCAAGCACTTCCTCCCTGGCATGATCAGATGCCGGGGGGAAGCCACTGAAGGAAGAGCGCGGCAGCTGAACTGTGCACTTAACCACTACACCAGGTCTGTGCATCTGACATGGTGGCTCAGGTTCCTGCATGCCCACTCCAGCATCTCTGTGCCCAAACCTACCTCCTCTTCTCTCTTTCTCTGGCTGAGTAGAGTGGTGGTGCATGAAGGTCAAGACTTGGGATAGGCCCCCAAAAAGAACTGTCACCAAAAAAGCCCTGCTAAGGATGCTAAAACTTTTGGTGAACAGTGTACTCTGTGCTTGCTCTACTTAACCTATCTAAAAAGGGCTGGTGAGATGAGTAAGACAATGTTCAAGTTACCATAAACTCCAAGGTAATATTCCAACTGAAATCCCTGACTTGGCTTGGAACTTCTAAAACTGAGAGGCAAACTTTGCACACCTATGACATAATGAGAGTTTAATGCGTTTCCCCTGAACTGGTGTTCTATGCACTGATTGGTTTGTTCACTCTGAGCATGGCACACCTTTGTGCCTCTTAACATGCTCAAGCCTGTGGCTAATTCTGTATGCCCTTAAGTCTAACTCATTATCCCTAGCTAATTTTCTTGTTTCTCTCCATCTTATTGTTAAATTATCTTTTTCACTCTGTTACGCTTAAGGAGCTTAAAATCCCATCAATAAAAAGAACAGGAGCTACGCTGCCTCTTTTGAGTAATACAAAAAACACCTCCGCAGTCCCTGCTTGATCCATTTTTTAAGTGCTCCACCTTTGCCATCCTGGCAGAATGCTTGCAACAAGTGCCTTACTCACTGAGATTTACAAATTCAGTATCCCTGCCCAATCTTACCTGCTTATTAGCATGCTGTTTTTATCAGGATGATGCAAGAATGATGGGCCTAGAAAGGATGTGAAAGTCATGTTGACTAATTCTACCTTAATCCCATATCAGAATCCCATGTCAGAATCAACCTACACAACATTTCAGGTCAATTTTAATGAACCACCAACACAGACCACCCTGTGATGTGCCATAACGGCTCTAGGACAAACCAAGGCTGTGGTCACACTGGCGGCTTGGCGCGATACGGTGCCGCCTCTAATTGAACCGGGTTAAAGTGTAGTGGGATATATTAGCCACACAGCACACCCTGCTGTGCGTTACCCATGGAGACATCCTGTGGTAAAGCATCCACATTATTGTGGCGCCTCAGCCATGGAGCGAATGGCAAAAAAAATAATAATTCAAAAACCATGTGTGTGCATGCACACAGAGGCAATTCTTTTTAAAAACCAGCTCCGTAGCAGCAGAACGGATCTGCAGGCCCATCCCCCCCCCCCCCAGGAATGTCAGGGAGGACTGATAAGGCAATAAGCAGAGCCAGCAGATGTGCAAAGTGGGCAGGGGTTACAAAATCAAAAGTGGGAATTAGCAATGCAGGGCAGCAATATACAGTTATTGATCATGTTACAAAGACAAGCATTCCCCACGTCAAGGGTCCGAACCTGACAATTTTAGCCTCACAACAGCCCTGTGCGGCAGGTTAGGCTGAGAGTGTATGACTGGCTGATGGTCACGTAGTAAGCTCCCATGGCAGAGTGGGGATTTGAATCTGGGTCTCCAAGATAGTAATCTGAAACACTGACCACTACACTGGCTGCCGCTGAACTGTAGCAAGTCACCTGGTCCTGATGAATCCTCCCTCAAAGGCCAAAACAGCCCTGTACAGGGTTCTAGCCCCCCTCGCCTTCTGGAAACCAAGGCTTGAAGGCTATACTGTTGTGGTTGCCTACCAACAACCACTTCTGGGAATAATTGCTTGTTTCTGCCTTCATCTTCATAGTGTGCTGAGGGAGTTTAAGTCTCTAAATTGTAAATCTGTGACTCAACATCTTAAAGCTACAGGGCCTGATTCTGTCATGGGGTGGGGGATGAATTCAATTTCAGATAAAATACAGCCTCCAGCCCTTTCAGATACATTGTCAGATTCAGGGCTTTTTTTGTAGAAAAAGCCCAGCAGGAACTCATTAGCATATTAGGCCACACACCCATATTACCAGAAGTGTGGTCATCCAGCCACCCTTTTGCTTCTTATTCTGTTGACCTTGTTTGTTGTCAAAACCCAGGGCTTCTTTTGTAGCAGGAACTCCTTTGCATGTTAGGCCACACACCCCTAATGTAGCCAATCCTAATGAGTTTCTGCTGTTGGGTGTGGCCTATTATGCTAATGAGCTCCTGCTGGGTGTGGCCAACTCGGGAGCCAGCCGGAACTCCGTTCCTGTGCATTCCTTCCCAAAAAGCCCTGGACTCAGATTTAAAAGAGCCATCACCTCAACAAGAGTTAGAAGTGAGCATTCTACTTAGGAAAGTAGTGTACTCTGGTTACTAGCTAAGAGGGAAAGGGGGAGCGATGAGGGAGATCTAAAAGCACATGAAATGAAAACATATTGGAACATGAAAGATCAAGGTAATTATAATGCTAATCCTCCAGTCCTAAGCACCCCTATACACCATTGTATCCAGAAGGATTTATTATTTGTACTGCACGGCTAAACAGATTTCATTCTTTTGGAAAGGCCTGTTTCTGCCTTAATTTGCTTGTGTGCTGAGGGAGTTTAATTCTCTAAATTGTAAAACTATGACTCAACGTCGAACCAGAAGAACCGGAACAGACTACATCTTTCAATCCCAGATGACGGAACTGCTTGAAAGCCTAGTCTGTAGGCTTCTCTGTTTTCTCCCCCAGATATTTGATGCTTGCTGGCTTTCTATCAATACTCCCTCCAAATACTGTCTTGCCTACCTGCAAGCAAGTAGCAGCGGCCACTCAGCTTCTCCCTTTTCCCCACTTCTTGTTTCCCCAGTCTTGCAAGACTCTGGTAACTATCTGGCAATCTCTTTCAAGAAACTGTATTTTTAATCTGCTTTTTTTGCAGCAGGGGGTGGGGAGGGGAGAGAAAGAGAGGCAGTGCAAAGCCATGGTAATGTGGCTGTTCTGGAATGCAACTGCTCCAGCCAGGTCTAAGCAGCGCAGGCCTGCATCTCCTCCCCTGTGTTTTCTTGTGATTTCTGCACCTGACATCTGGTGCTTTTCCCAGTCCCACTTCACTAGAAACAGAAGCCCAAAGACCTGCTGGTCAAGAAGTGATGAGAGAAAATCCCATGATACAGCCATCACTCTGACGAAGTGCAGACTGCAATCCTTGTGTTAACCCTGCAGTCACTGCACATCTACATGGAAAGCTGAAGGAGTTGGAAGCAGCAGATCAGAAGACAGGGATATTTTCTTCAAGAGGAAGAAAAAGAGATTGGATTTATACCCCGCCCTTCACTACCCAAAGGTGTCTCAGAGCGGCTTACAAACTCCTTTCCCTTCCCCTCCCCACAACAGACACCCTGTGAGGTAGGCGGGGCTGAGAGAGCTCTGACAGAAACGGCTCTTTTTCAAGGACAGCTCTTATCAGAACTACGGCTTGCCCAAGGTCATCCAGCCAGGTGCAAGTGGAGGAGTGGGGAATCAAACCCGGTTCTCCCAGATTAGAGTCCACGCACTTAACCATTACACCAAACTGGCCAGTCCTATCTTTTTAAAATGTCTGTGCTGGTATGAACAGATTATTACACAAGTGAATTTTAAGTGGCTTTTACATGGTCACTGGAAGGTGGTGGCATACCAGTGCTAGGAGGCAATATCACAGAAGACCTTGGTCTCTATGCAGAGCTACCAGCTCTGGGGGTTGGGAAGTACCTTGAGGGGTGGAGCCTCAGTAGGGGAGGGACCTCAATGGGGTATGATGCCAGGGTCTCCATCCGCCAAAGCAGCCATTTTCTCCAGGGGAACTGAATTTGGTCATCTGGAGATCAACTGTAATAGCGAGAGATCTCCACCTGCCACCTGGGGGTTGGCAACTCTACCTCTATGCCTTTGTCGATGGGCCTCCAGAGCAACTGGTTGGCTGCTGTGTGAAACAGGATGCTGGGCTAGACAAGCCAGTGGTCTGATCCGGCGTGGCTCTTACGTTCTTAAGGGCCAAACTGTCAGGCATGTCCAACTTCGAACAGGTAGTGATCTATTATTTCCGGCCAAAAGTGCCGGTGATCTACTACCATGAAAATAAAGTTTCAAATTAGTTTCGAATTAGATTTTAACCCACTAAAGTTGGGTTCCACCCACCCACCCACCCACCCATTTATAATGCACCTTCTGTCATTTAGTAAAGGTAAAGGTTCCCTTGCT
>NW_015161456.1:115246-120364 GCF_001447785.1 Gekko japonicus | reverse complement strand
GGCTTTTTCTACAAAAAAAGCCCTGGCCAAGAGGCTGCTGTAGTCCTACCTAGGTCCAGGTCCTGGAATCAATCCTGCTTTGTGTTGGACCCCACCTGCATGTTTTTACTTTTCCATCCCCCTTCTGCTTGTGCCTAAAGAATTGCATCTGGCAACCTGTGGAAGAGATTCTTAAACTACTATCCTCAAAATATACAATTTTTTGTATATACAATTTTAATTTTAATAATTGATATAAAATTGTAATTTTAATAATTGATATACACTTTTAATTTTAATAACTGACATACAATTGTAATGTTAATAATTGATATACAATTTTAATGTTTAAGTTTTTTTTAAAAACTTGCTGTGCTTTAGTTGCTAGCTTAACTTACTGAATTTAATTTTTATTTCCATTGGTTCGACAGGAAGTATTGTTTTTAAGCTGTAAGTTTTCTTTCTCCATCCGATGAGTATGAAATTCTTGGGTAACATAGCCCTTGAACAAGGGGGCCCTCTCTGCCAGGTGTTTGATGGATAGGAGGAAGTACCCCCCCCCATTTTACAGGCAGAGAAGGTAGAAAATGGCATTTGATAAGCAAATCCAAGCAATCAAGTAGCATTGCACAGCATAATAATAAGTGATACATAAAAGGTAGGGACGTTTACGGGGGACATGGTGTCACCTCTGTGGCAGGCTTCCAGGTAACTGAATCCAGTTAGAGCCCAGCTTGCCAAGCAATCACTTCAGTGTCATTCTGTGACATTAGTCTAGGGTTGCCAACCCCCCTGGTTTGGCAGGGGTCCCCCGCTTTGGGGGGGCTTTTACTCGCCGCTGGCCAGCTGGCCGCTGGGGAAGCCCCGCCCCCAAGCCCCAACACCCGCAGCCACCCCTCTCCCTCCTCTCTCTCAAGAGGGGTGGCTGTGGGCCACGGAGATCGGGCGCAGGAAACACCGGCCTGTGCACTTAAAGGGGCCCCTTTAAGTGCAGGCAGCCGGTGCTGCTGGAAGATCGGGCGGGTGGGTGGGGGGACATCCCCAGCGTGATGTCATCATGTTGGGGATGCCCCTCCCCCTCCAGGAACGCCCCCAAAGTCCCCCGCTGGGGGTGGAAGATGGACTTGGCAACCCTACTGAGGGCCTGTAATCCAAACGCCTTGACAAACTTTGGTTGATTCGAGATGTATACAAGTATGGCTTTTTGCCACGCCCATGTGCGTCACACACACACACATGGAAGTGTGACTGCAAGTTTCCTGTTGCAATTTGCCCAGAAGTCCTGAAGAAGGTCCCTGGGCAAAGCGGTTTTGAACCCTCCGGAAGTAGCCAATTCAAATTTGCCTGCAGCAGCTGCACTCAGACATTACAGCAAATTGGAGTTTGAGCGAAGCCTTTCCCAAATCAAGAAGTTTTCTATTGTGCTCTGCATGTGTGCGGGTGTGTGTGTGTGTGTGCGTGTGTGTGAGGCGCACAACTAGTCAGGCCTATGGCTGTTATCAGCACATAGGAAATCGTTTAAACATTTGGCACACAGCCACTGAAGCTTTAATTATTGAATGGCTTTATTAACTGTGATGTTTTATTGGCTATTCACGGATTCCGCGGCAAGCTACCTTGCATGAAGGGAGAAGGCAGGACATGAGCCCCCTAACAAAGAAACCAACTGCGGCTCGTCTGTGGGTTATAAGAGTGACTGCTGTGTAGCCGTGATCCGGGCTGCGATTCTAAAAGGCAACGGCACAGAAATAACTACAACGAATGCACTTAAATGCACTATTCTGGGAATAGGCGAGAGCAGTCCTTTGTTAGGGATGCCGGCCTCCAGGTGGGACCTGGGGATACCCCCAGAACTACAGCTCATCTCCAGACTACAGAGATCAGTTCTCTTGGAGAAATATGATTGCCAGGTCTGGGTTGGGAAATACCTGGAGACTTTGGGGGTGGAGCCTGGGAGAGGGCGGGGTTTGGGGAGGGGAGGGGCCTCGGCATGGTCCAATCCCACGGAGTCCCTTCTCCAAAGCAGCCCTTTTCTCCAGGGGAGCTGATCTCTGTCGCCTGGAGAGCAGTTGTAAAAGCGGGAGATCCAGGGTCTCCCCAACTGGATCTGGCAACCCTATCTCATGCCGCTGAGCAGAGGGAATCTGACAATCCCTACTCTGCGTTCTGCTGGGAATTTTGCACCCTCCCCAAACTGCTTTGTGATCTACCCCACCCGCCTCTGAAAAGGACACTGGAAGTGGTACCTATTTATCTACTTGCAATGTCTTGCTTTCGAACTGCTAGGTTGGCAGGAGCTGGAACTAGAGACGGGAGCTCACTCCGTCATGCGGCACACTCGGGTCTCGAACTGCTGAACTACCGACCTTCCGCAGCCTGCAGTTCAGCGTCATTTACTGGTAAGCAAAATAAGCAAAAACAAAACAGAGAGAAAGAACTGTGAACATTTTTTACCACCTAACAATCATAAAAAAACCCCAAGCACCTGTCCAGCAAACCAGGAGACCAAGTGGGGCTGGTGATCTACCTCTGACCCCTCCGCGATCTACTGGTAGATCACGATCTACCTGTTGGACATACCTGGCATACACCATAGTGTGAGTCTGAGCCCCTTCCAGGAATTCAGGGGAAGCTTCCAATTCAAAGTGACTTCTGGAGTCCAACTGGGGGATTTTAGGCAGAGCATTTGAATTCTCTTAGTGTTTCTGAGGCCTGATCCTAGACTTGATTATTTGGCAAGTCCCACTGATCACTCCCTAATAAATGTGCAAAGCTTCATGTAGTATATTATACGTTAAGAACAGAACAACTGCTCTGCTGGATCGGACTCAAGGTCAATTAGTTATTATTTCCCCTTGTTAACTAATAACAATTTTCTGCCTTATTTATATTTAAATGAACTTTGCACATGCAGGAAGGGAATGTCCCTGTAGACCTATTTAGTAATGTAGCACACTGAAGTATGCATTTGTAGTCTGAACCGCAAAAAGGAGAATGACAAAGCCTAGATTGTCAGGCATTTCACTAAGACTACTCTTCACAAAGTGGCTGTAGACTTCAGCCTAATGCTGCAGGATTTCATGCAAATAATTACCATGTCCAACTTGGCCCTAGAACTGAGTCTTGAATCCTAGTTATAAAGGCTCGTCCAAGAAAGGAAGGGCGGGGGGGGGACACAAAACAACACAAAAGAGAGTGCCAGAAAACATCAAAAGGTTTTTTGTGTGACTAAAATACTGCCAAACTTTTCGAAGACTGGCATAAACAACTGGTGCACATTATACAGTGTAAAAAGAGAACAGAAAAGGAGGGATGAAGGGAATTCTTGGCACAATCAGATAAAACTAGACATAAATTAATACCTAAAAATCAGACCGTGAACTAAAGAGCATTAGTCAAAAAGCATAAATCCCTTAAGTTTAAAAAAAAATCACAAATATTATTAGATTCAGGTGGGTCGCCGCATTGGTCAGAAGCAGCAGAAGGGCCACTGGACTCAAACTTTGTGAAATTATTAGTGAAAGCAGAAATGAAAAATTACCTGTTCTTCTCCCCCACTCCTAATACAGAGCAGATATGAGTCGGAAGCATAAATATTACCATGGGAAACTTTTAAAAAAATGGTAAGAGACTCTGGATCTCTTGTGTCATATCATATCTTGAGTGATATCTCAGGCCCATATTAGATAAAGGGGCTGCTCATTATAGGGTGACCATCCAAACTGGTCTTAATAGCAAACAGGGCTCTTTTTGTAGAAAAAGCCCAGCAGGAACTCATTAGCATAATAGGCCACACCCAACAGCAGAAACTCATTAGCATCTGGAGATCAGTTGTAAAAGCGGGAGATCCCCAGGCCCCACCTGGCGGCTGTCAACACTAATCTTGTGTGATATCTCAGGCCCATGTTAGATAAAGGGGCTGCTCATTATAGGGTGACCATCCAAACTGGTCTTAATAGCAATACATATTACATTGGCACAGCCCCTCCCCCAAGTGATATCTTATTCACACCACTAGGGTTGCTAGGTCCTTCCTGGCAACCAGCAGACGGTTGAAGATACGGTTGGAGCCTGGGGAGGACAGGGACCTCAGTGGGGTACGATGCCATAGGGTACACCCTCCAAAGCACCCCTTTCCTCCAGAGGGGCTGATCTCTGTAGTCTGGAGATGAGCTGTAATTCCAGGGGATATCCAGGTCCTACCTGGAGGGTGGCATCCCTTCCACCTTAATGTATAATCTGGGCACTGTGGTGTATTCAATCTGACCAAAGTATGTATGTGAACTTTTGTCATTGAAACACCATGTGAAGCTTTCATCCTGGGCTAGGATCCTAATCCCTCACTTGTAATTGGTAGCCCAGGAAGAACCAACCAATCACCAACAGCCAGTTCCAAGAGCGGGAACTATTGTGATTGGACCTTATCCCTGCAACCTCATAGGTTGATATTGTATAATAGGGCGTGGCTACATTAGCCGGGAGAGTTTAAAAGTAGAACAGCTTCAATGTAAAAGCTGTTCCGGCTATTCATGTTAATGTGTTTGGAGTTGAGTTACGAGTTGTCGAATAAAGCTGATCTTTTGCTGAAATCACTCTCTGACTCTTTGTTAAGTAACCGACTTAACAGGCACTTTTGCTGATTTTTGTGTCTTGCGGTACTAATCACATCAGGAAGACAGGGGTAAAAATATATATATGCACACACACACCTCACTTGCTACATCAACAGACTTCTAAAATAAAAACCATTTTCATAGAAATTTCATTTCCAAATAATCCTTTCCAAACCTTCTCACTTTCTTTTTTAGAAAGACTAAGGAGGTGTATGGTCATCATTGTACCATTTCATTTCATTTGGGTTTAATTTTTATTTCCTGCATAGTTCCTTGCAAATCTGTAGTATACACACACACCACAACTAGTACCAGAGACAAAAGATCCCAGTGTAAGCAAGTTGTAGGCTGCCATACCTTCCTGCGGAACTGATCTTTTCATACTCACTTGCAACGTATTACCAACAAAAGAACATTCTTAATTATTACCAACAAATATTGGTATTTTAATTATTTCATCATCAACATTAATCAAGGGTGTAGACTTTCCAATTTTCCGGGGGGGGGGGGTGGGAGACAGGGGCCG
>NW_015161456.1:106255-115177 GCF_001447785.1 Gekko japonicus | reverse complement strand
ATGAAGCCCCGCCGCCCCCACGAAGATTACGCCTATGACATTAATAATAATAACAAGAATGTTGTTGTTGTTGTTGTTGTTGTTATCATCATCAACAAATATTACCAACAAAAGAACAATCAGGCCAAAGCCAGCCATAAGGCCAAAGATTCAGCTTACAAAAAGAGTATCTGACACATCAGCCACTCCGTACCTGTTCAGCCTTCTGATGAAACACGGCAGACATGGCCAGTATAGTGCTGCGCTCGTCCAGTGCTGCGGCAAAGCTCTTCCACTCTTGATCTAGCTGGGTGGAGATCTGCTTAATTTGTTGAGATGCGTAATGGCCAGCCTCTGAAAGCCTAGATGCGACTGACATGATGCGATTGATATTCACGTAGGCATTCTGGGGGGGGGGGGAGAGAGAAATATACAAAAGTGACAATTGTTAACAACCTGCTTTGCTTTGCACAGCCACAAAGCAAAATATTAGACTGCTGAGAGAGAGAGAGAGAGAGAGAGAGAGAGAGAGAGAGAGAGCGCATGTGCACAAATAAGCAGCTTTTCAGAGAACCTCAAGCCAAGCCAAATGACCAAAGAACTATGGGGTGCCATTCTTCTTCTTGATCTATACCACTTCACACTGGAGATGGGGCTCTCATACTGAAATATCCTCATATATAAACTATTCTGAGCTTTTTGTTCATTTGTTTGTTTTGTAGCCTGTCTTTCTTGCTGAGATTCAAGGTGGGTTACCAACAGAAAGCAATGCAATCAAAAAGCATACGATAGCCAATAAACAATACAATAGGGCTACGACTGCAATTTTTTAAAAATGCAAAAAAGTATATTTCATTATGTATCATAAGCAATGCAGAAAATGAAATTACAGAAGTAGAAGGTTATAGTGTAAAAGCAAGATAATAAATAAAGAGTGGGAAAGATTACAATCCTGTTCCCTTTACAAAAGCACCCTCCTGAGGTATCCTATTATATACTAAATCCCTTTTTCCTTTACAAAAATACCCTCCTGAACAATTGTGTATATAAATATATAAATGTGGGTGCCACCTTCCTGCACCAAATTCTGCCTTTAGGAAGATGAACTCATATTGTTTCTGCAAGTAAGCACAATAAAAAAATGAACACGTCAACAGCAGACCTGACCATTGTTGTATATGTATCCTTGGGCTCTCTCTCCTATCTTTTGTTCCAACATCTGTATCCATTCCACATGTCTATAAAGATGATGTGGAAGTCCAGACTGTTTTTCATGTAGATTCATTGGGGGTGGGGTGGGGTGGGGGAGATGTATACGTACTGTTTTGTGTAAGTTTGCAACAGTACATTTACACTATGATTCACATGTATAGTTGTTGATATTTTCTACCATGGCCAGGAGAGTTTTTTTGTTGTTGTTCTGTTTTCGATAGATCTCACTTCCCTGATACAGCAGGCACAAAAAGATCTGGCCGCCATCCTTCATACTTGTAAACCTAAGGAAGCATTACTATAATATGCTCCAAATGGGACTATTCTTGGATATTATTTGAGACTTCTGGAACATGCTGAAATATTGGCCTCTTTGATGCACAACCCTAATAAGTAAAAAAGTACAAACATGAGACAAATGCACCCAAAAGCTGGAGAAGCAGACGACTTTATGATGTCTGATGAGATCTTACCATGGGGCCAATTTTTGGAAGAAACATAAGTCATGCTTCTGTGACAGACTGCACTTTTAAAAGCTTAGAAGTATTGTATAAACAGACATAGAACTGTGAAGTGTTAATTCTTCACAGAGCCAGAGAACCTTGAGTGACAGGCTGCTCCAAGGTTAGCATCTAGGGAAAGTCTTGAGATAACTGCATGCTGAGGAGACAGTCAGATTTCTGCCTTGACGGAGTTGAGTCTGATTTTAGCCTCAGCTGACAGGAGTCGAGTACTAACAGTTTCAGAATTCAGCCTGCACTGAGAGCAGTTTAACACAGACAGGAGAACTGTGGAAAGTTGGCAAGAAAGTTTGGGAAGTAGGTAAAGACACCCTTTTGGGTCATGGAAAAGGGATAGATCTTCTAAAGAGAGAAGAAGGTCCTCTACCCAATAAAACAGGGAGTTAGCTCTGAAGAGTGCAGAGATCCATGGTCTGATGTGGTAGGAAATGGCCTTTAGAGACATTAAGAGTCAGTTAAAAACTCAAGATGAGTACTGGTGTTTCAAGAGAAGGGGGCTGGGTACTGGAAAAGAGTGTACCAGCCTTCTGGAAACTGAAAAAAGTCAGAGAATACTCAAATAAAGTGTACTGAAGTGTTTGGGGAAAACACTGGAACAAGAGCCTCTTCTTAGCCTGAAACATAAAAACTAAAGTCTGTGTACATACTAGTTTTACCTCAGAAATTTCAACCCCTGACCTTTCCCCTCTATGTTAAATAAAATATTTAGTTATTTTTGAATTTCAAAAGGCCTGGAGTGCCATTTAAGTTGTTTAAGTTAAAGCTGGCTCCTGAGCCTTCCTTCAGGTTCCTGGGCTGAGCCAACAGCCAAAAAATCATACTGTGACAGGGTGGGACAGCCAGAGTTCTTCAGCAAAGAAGAAAACACATTACTAGGGTGGCTCAGTCAATAAAGGGGGAAAAAAGGGAGGGCAAATCTTGCCTCTGAGGGAGAGAAGTGGATAGGGCCATCATAAAGGTAAAGGTAAAGGTTCCCTTGCTCGAAAGCCAGTCGAATCCGACTCTAGGGTTGCGGTGCTCATCTCCATTTCAAAGCCAAAGAGCCAGCGCTGTCCGAAGACGTTTCCGTGGTCATGTGGCCAGAATGACTAAACACCAAGGCACATGGAACGCTATTACCTTCCCACCAAATTTCTTGCTTTCGAACTGCTAGGTTGGCAGGAGCTGGAACTAGAGACGGGAGCTCACTCCGTCATGCAGCACCTGGGTCTCGAACTGCTGAACTACCGACCTTCCACAGCCTGCAGTTCAGCGTCTTAACCACTTGAGCTACCGCAGCTCCCCAGGGCCATCATAGCTTCATTTTAATTTTTTTACAGAATGAAATAGTAATTTTGAAATTGTACCCAACAACTGCAGAAACTCTAATGAATAACAGCAAAAAACAAAACAAAACATGTTCTCTTCAAGAGCTTGATGCCCACGGTACCATCTTTAACAAAGTAATTGCATGTGGCCTGATGATGACTTTAATTGAATTGCATATTGTCTTGGCATAATATAAAGAATACAGTGTACGGAAATGACAAATGGTACAATCTTATCATAGAAAGATGTCATTAGTGGCTAATTGTGTTTCCAAAGCATTGTAACTCTAGGGGCAGAATGCAACTCACCCTAGTTTTAGACAATTAGCTCCTTAATGATGGGTGGGCTGAAAAAGCCATGTTGTAAAACAGCTTTGCATGTTTCTTTGAAGTCATGACTCATCCTTCCAAGGGGTCACGTATAAGCATAAAACAATTTTGGTGAAGCAGATATGAACAGCTTCAATTAGAATAAGCAGCATGTGCGTAAGGCTATTCAAATATAAATTGGCAATCAATGTGATTTGTACCTATTTAAATATAACAATGCAGTGCCATTTAGAAATTTAATGAGATTAATGGTATCACCACAGATATATTCAAGTCAGTTTTCTGTTTTTATGAGACATATTAATGTATAGACATAAATACTATGCTGCACTAATAAAATAATTTTCAATTCTGAAATTAAAAAAACATACCGTTCCATAAAAACGTATTGTCGTAGTTCTTAGTGTGCATGGTGCTATATAATACTTAGCTGATTTGTATTCATAATAGGCATTTGAAACAGGATTTCATTTACGAGTATAAATGGCAAACTGTAGAAAAGAGACTGTGACAGTCAATTCAGCTGGGATATGAATTCAGTTGCCCCAGTCTAGCATTAAGCAGAAAAGAGACTGTGACATGATGAAAGCTACCAGTCAATTCAGCTGGGATTTGAATTCAGTTGCCCCAGTCTAGCATTAACAAGCCACATGGGGAAAGGGCCATCTCCATACAGGGTACCTGTCCTGGCTTCTCTGCTGTTGGTAAGTAGTTTTTTCCCTCCTTCTCCCCAGCATTGTGATTGATTTATACACCTCCTGGGGTTGCCATGGCTTTTCTCTGAGGCTGATTTCACACAAGGAGCTGCACCGCCGTCGCGCCTCCCTTTGCCCCATTTCCATTGGTCAATTTCCCACTCGAAGCCACGCGGCCGCATTTTGACCCACGGCTTCGCCCGATTTTCCCCGTGGTTTCGTGATCCTGTTTTTCAAAATGTGGCCATGCGGGCAATTGACCAATGGAAACGGGGCAAAGGAAGGTGCGATGGCGGCGCAGCTCCTTGTGCGAAATCAGTCTGAATCTTTCTCAAATCTGCTTTGCTGTGAAATTTTGGAAAGTATCACAATAAAGCTTACATGGCTGCCATATGGGTGGGAAAGTTTGGATTTTCCTGCATGCATGGCAGCTATTTTCCCTCACACTGTCCCTATGAGCCATATCCTCCTCCCACTATGGGGGGGGGAGGCTTTTCTTCGTTTAAGAAAATCAGCCGCTTAATACAGTCATATTGCTATGACATTATAATACTCTTTGTAAGGTTCTCCAAATTCCCAGCTGTCTCACTGAAAACTAAGTCTGTAGAGGAGATATAAGGGGAAAAGGCATACCTCAAACAAAGTGGTTGACTCTATCACACATATACTTTTGCACTGCAAATTCTATCAAGAAGAAAGGCTACAATTAATTACTCCATTACTCTGCAGATTCAAACCATTACAGAAATATATAGATTTTAGTCTTGAAACCCTTTGGGTATATCTATTAGGGTTCAGAGAACTGTATCATATGCAGTAGCAATATTCTGTGTGATAGCACTCAAAAAGCAGTATCACTTGATGAAAGAAACATCAGTTGCTGGGAAATAAATTAATGAAATGAGTGTGTTTTTTACACATATATCCCATATCTTTTATGTATTTATTCATTTTAACTTGTCCTTTTTATCTGTATTTATTATGACTGGTCTTATGACCGTAACAAACGTTTGGTTTGGCATACCTCTTCAGCAAAACAGGCTAGACAGTTACCTTTTAAAAATAAACAAAGGTGGGATTCCAGAGAATCTGACACACAGATTGTTACAATCAGGGGTCATTTCCTGCAGGAGTGCACAGGAGTGGAGCTCCGGCAGTAAAGAGCCCAGGGGGCGGGCACATGCAACAAGCCCCACCCCCTGCTTCCAGCAGCCCTCAGTCAGAGCAAGAAGCAGCCAGGTAAGTTGCAGAGCTTCCCCCGGCCCCCTGGTCCAAAACAGTCCAGTAGCACCTTTAAGACCAAGTTTTATTCAGGTACAAGCTCTCCCTCCTCTGTGAGGACAGATCTGCACGTGTTTTTTAAAGCCCCCCAGTGGCAGGCAATGTTCCCTCTAAGCTGTGGTGTCCTGTGAGCAAAAAATCTACTTTGTGAGCTACTGGCATTAAAGTTGTGAGCAGGCGATTTGGCTACTGCACGAATTCGTTTGCTCTGGAGGTCATCCTTCCTGAGCTAAGGCAAAAATGTGTGAGCAGGAGGCTAAAAAACTGTGAGCTAGCTCACACTAACTCAGCTTAGAGGGAACACTGGTGGCAGGGGAGGGAAAAGCTGCTGCTGGGAGACGGGGAAACCTGCCCTGCAGAAGCCCTGTGGCCTCTGTGCTGTTTCAGCAGCCGCAGCAGCAATGGGGAAACCACAGGAGCCTGTCCCCAGAGGGAAGCCAGCAAGCTTGCAGTGGGGTTGATATGTGGGTACAGCCCCCATCCAATAATCCAGGCTGTGCAACCAGTATAGCTGTTTCTAGTGATGGAGGAGTAAGATTTTACTCATTTTGTTCCTTGTCTATGGAACTATTCTGCCCTGTGTTCTACTCTGTCTTCTTTTCAGCCCAACTGGGGACTCATTTGCAATTAACTTCAGAATTGGTACACATGCAGTTTACTATGTTTTTTCTCTCTTACCGTTTACTAATTCACCAGCATATATACAGACTGAGTACATCACAAAGAATCCTTGATGTGATCACACAATGCACTGTTTCCTCCACCACTGTGATTTAATCAATGCTTGGCATGCCCTGATGCATGTCAGCAAACATAAAGATAACAGAGATCTGAAAAAAACTGCAAACTGCTAATGAAAAGAGATCTGAAAAAAAGAACAGAAATCAGAACTAGAAGAACGATGCATCGGGGAAACATGGATCTGATGAAGTGAGCTCTGATTCATGCCACGATAGATGTGTTCATCTTTATGGTGCCACAAGCCTCTCTTGTTATTTTGGCTGCAGCAGACTAACAGAGCTATCCCTTCAAAACGTAGGAAATAAATTTTGGAACTTCAAAATCTAGAGAGAAATTGAGAATGTCAAAAACAGTTTTTCTATTTGTGGTACGAGTCTGTATTTAGCCTTGGTGTTTCCCATAGCAAATCTGCATTTTCCAAGGCTTCTAAGAGAAGATCCAATAAACTGGTAGGCAGACAAGGAAGAAAAAACTGAAATCCCATCAGTGCACGTATCTGCAAATGGGGAAGTGGTAGGTAAAAGAAAAGGGCACTGTGATCTCTTGTATAATTGCATTTCCCCCCAGGTTTATACATCACCTATAAAGTGAGCAGGGTTGTGTCGGACTTGCCTCCAGTTCTGATCTGTGTAATCATGGGACGTGTGTTATTTTTAATTCCCACAAGAACCTCACCTTGTGATATCAGTGAGTTTTGCATCTTAATCCCCTGGCACTAGAAACCTTAAAGTGATATCAAACAATGCCATGAATATTCAAGTCCATTGGCAAAAACTTCATACTCATACACATTTCTTCTTAGGACTCAAGGGCTACAAAATATGTCTCCTAAATATGCACTATGCTGCCAGCTTCCCCTAACCAACTCAAGGGCACAGCTCCAACCAAAGTGGGTTTAATGTGAATAACCTTTTCTGCAAGCCTCAGTCTCTTCGGGAGAGGTGTGTGTCTGTGTGAAGAAGAGGTGAAGTTCAGTTTGGGAAATTACCAGTGAGAAGGCAATTTAGTAACACAGGCGTATAAATGGTTTCCTGACATCAGTCTTTTGATTTGGCTGTTTGTATCTCTATCCTGTTGCCATGGCCCTTCAGATGTCTCAATATAGGCGAGAGTTAATCTTCAACAATAAGAGCTACATCAAAAAATGTATTAGAAGCCATAGCTAATCTACGTATTGTTCCAAGCAGTGTCTGTCATAACTTTGCATACGCTCCAAGTCATACAAAGATCTTTAAAACTGAGCTTTTGTTCAAGGAAAGAAAGCCCTAATTTGAAAAACAATGATCTGCATAACCCTTTTTATTAGGCTTTGTTGGTTGTACTGTCTAGCGCAGTGATGGCGAACCTTTTAGAGACCGAGTGCCCAAACTGCGACCTAAAACCCACTTATTTATCGCAACGTGCCAACACGGCAATTTAACCTGAATACTGAGTTTTACTTTAGAAAAAAACAACTCATACATTAATAAGATGATCCAAACAAAGTAAGGAAAGCAATCCCAAATGCTTTCGTTTACTTAAAATTATTTGGCAGAGAATTCGACACTTTAATGATGGTCTGGGCCTGGCTGGGGCGATGGCACGCGTGCCCACAGAGAGGGCTCTGAGTGCCACCTCTGGCACCTGTGCCATAGGTTTGCCACCACTGGTCTAGCAGATATATGGCTCTTATTCCAAGACCTTTTTTTGAGGAATTTTTATTTTAGAAATCTGAACTGAAATGGTAAAAAATCTTCTCTCCCAGTATGGGGTGGGATGCCCCTCATGTTAGCACAGGTATCGTGACTTTTGAAACGTGTTTAATTTGGGTTCTTTTAAATGTGTCTCTGTTTCTCAGTCAGTCAGCCAGGCCATTCAAAAGCAGAGTAAAACAAAAAAATGCTAATATAAAATTATCTACACAGTTTGAAAGTTTAGAATTTGAGTCAATTATAGACCGGACATTATCTCTGCTTCTTATTTTTGTTACAAGCAAATTAAAACACAAATTAATACACAGAATTTGAGTCAATTATAGACCGGACATTATCTCTGCTTCTTATTTTTGTTACAAGCAAACTAAAACACAAATTCATACACAATATACATCGGCATGTATATAAAACATATATTTGTCAAAGAATGTTGAGATTATCTGAATTCCAATAAGCCCACAAAGGCACAGCCCAGGAAGAGATAAATTGATTGGATCCAAACCATGGGTTTCAATCCAAAGGTTCATCTCCATAAAGCAGAAGAGCTTCTACTACTTATGGAAGTGCATTTTCCTCTTGTAGATGGACTCTATCCATAAGTGGAAGGGTATGTACGTATCCAACACATTATTGTTGATGTTTTTAACTGTTACTAATATTGGATTTGACTATCCAACTTCCTGAAACCATCTCCTTGGACAGAAGTAAGAATACTAAGGTGTGTACTGGAAGCTTCTTTTTCATATTTCTTGTGATAAAATTAAAAGTGAACCTGATAGACAGAGCCCAAGGACCATGCCCAAACAAAAAATGTTTGCAAAGAATAAGAACTGTGGAAAGAGACAGGATTGAGAGAATTGCAATTAATGGCATTTTCCATTTGTGATTCTGCTTTGTTTTGTTTTGTTTCAGCAAAAGGTAATTAGAAAGCTGTTGAGACCCTGTAAGGACTAGGGCTCGGGTATAGCCATTACTAGTGCACATGCTGTGTGAAGCAAGTCATTCCTAATCAATACACAGCTGGTGACAATCTACTTTGAAACTCAGACATTTAAGCATTCGAAGAAGCTCAGTTTATGCTACAACAAAAATATGGATGGGAAGAGTCATGTACCTAAAGGTCCTCCTCTCTCAAACCACCCATCCCACCTCTGGCATTCCT
>NW_015161456.1:100988-106047 GCF_001447785.1 Gekko japonicus | reverse complement strand
CATTCCTGGTGGAGATTCTGGTACTTTGTTTTCACGGAGGAGAGAACCCAGGTGGGCTACATGAGACAGGTATCCCCATCCAGCATTCCCTCTAAGCTGAGTTAGTGTGAGCTAGCTCAGTTTTTTTGGCCTCCAGCTCACAGATTTTTGTCTTAGCTCAGAAAGGATGGCTCCAGAGCAAACTAATTTATGCCGTAGCCAAATCACTCGCTCACAATTTTAATGCCAGTAGCTCACAAAGTAGAATTTCTGCTCACAAGACTCCACGGCTTAGAGGGAACATTGTACCCCATCTACATTTATATGGCAAATCGAAACATAAGTGCCTGGAGCCTGCAGGTTAGTGCTGAACTTCTCCATAAAACCACAATGTATGTCCCTCTACAGAGAAGACAGGCTTATGAAGCAACAGCAGCACAGGAAGCCAGGGTCAAAAGTTGATCACAACATGACGAAACAAGAACATTCAAAGGCCAATATAGATGAATGGAGAGAGAAAACACAATATATCCACACATTTATGTATGTGTTGCATGGGATTTGCTTCCCCCACCCCTTCTTGCCACAAAAGTGATCTCCTGAGTAAAAAGTCGACAGCAACATAAAACTTGGGCTGTGTGATTTGGGATACTTACCTGAAATACCGGGTGTTTTTCTATTGTGTGTTATAGCCAAATATGATGTATATGCGCTGGCTGCACAGTCAGCCAGAACCTCTGTGTCTGTGTGGCTGTCCGTCCAATCAGCATTCAGGCAGAGCATACAGCAGATAGGAGCAGGGTTAGCAGAGTATATCCAGGAGAGTCTAATTCTGCTAAGACGTTGGGTTTATCGATCCCAATAAAATTATGCCATATGACAAGCGGGGGACTTGCAAGACAATGCAGGGCCGGCCTGCCTGCCTCCCTCCCCCCCACATTGCTCACAGTACCTTTTCATTAGGCTTGCCAGGTTCCCAGTCAGGACAGGGATCCCCTGCTTTCGTGGGCTCTGGCTCACTGCCAGCCACTTGGCTGGCGGGGGGAACCCCACCCCAAAACCGATGTCCCTGACTGATGTTGGCAATACGCTGAGGTCACTTCCGGAAGTGACATTGTCGTGTCATTGACATTTATTTATTTATATATTTATACTTTCCATTTGTACCCCGCTCACCCCCGAAGGGCTCTGAGCGGCTTACACGGTGCATGGTGCAGAGACCTATGCAGAAACCCTAACTATGGCCACAGTACATCTGGGGTGGCGGGGGGGCCTACCAGGTAGCCTCCCGGCTCCGATCGTTCGTTTATCCGGCGACTTCTTCCAGTTCTCTCCGGTGCGGCTTCCGCGGCCTTCGCAGTTCTTTCGGCTCTCTGGCGACTCCTCTCGGGGGCTGCTGGTTATGGGCCCTAGTGCGCAGCCGCGGTGAACGTCACAACGTCCTTACGGCTCCGGATGGCCACGTCATCAGCTGCTGAGCCAACCGCCTCATTGGGGGTGATGCTCTACTCTTTGGGAACTCTATGGCTTGTAGCCATTCTTACCATAGAATTTTGCCTCAGAAGCAGAGCATCGCCCCAGCGTTGCCGATGCAATGGCATAGCACCGTATGATTGGAAGTTTTATTGTGATTTTAAATGTTTTATTTATTATATACTGTATTGTATTTTGCAATCCCCCTGCTGGCAGGAGGAAGGCACCTGGCAACCCCACTTTACATGGTATGTACAAGTGCAGACAACATTCCTCTGATCGGGGGGGGGGGATTTAAACCACCCTACCTCAAAAAAATTGTTTGCATTTTCTGCAAACCTGGGAGATTGCCAAGTCTGTTCAAAAGCCTCCTACCTCCATACATGGCCCTAACATGTGGCTTTAAGGACCCACAGCTGGAACCATGTTAAGAATTACATATAACAAGCTGGGGACCCATGAGACTCACAGGGGGAGAATCCCCCCCCCCACTTGCTGGGCCATCCACTTGCCAGCCTGCTGCCTCCTTCTGCCTGGCTGATCGGGGGGGGGGAGGGGTGGCAGCTCCCACTGTTTTCATCCATCTGCCCACCTGCAGTGGAAGCTCATGCACCTCCCTGCCACCACCTCCCTGTACCACCACCTCCTCTGCCTGACCAGCTGACACAGTGGCAAGGCGACAATGGTGCTTCCCACACCTTCCCAAACACACAGTGCCATCTCCACCTACCTAGCTCAAGTGGTGGGGGCAGGCAGCTAAGGCGGCAGCCTTCAGAATCAGTTCATCTGGCATTTCTGCTAGATAGTTAGTGGAAGCGCCCAGCCCAAACAGGCAAGGGGGAAGGGGGCCATTCTATCCATCTCACACCTCTTGAGAGGGACAATTGCCCTTGCAAGAGGAGGATGACAGCTATTTCCGCAGCCACGTTTTTTAAAAGCTTATTTGAGATTTCTGTGTGAACCTGGGGCTGACCCAAGTTTGTGCAAACATCTCCTCGTTCTGTACCTGACCCTAATTATCCACACACCGTGGTCCTGGTTCAGAATTAGATACAGGATGCTGTGGTTTTTAGTGATCTCACAGTAACATATGTGGAGTAATACACTTCTAAGCTCACTGACTTCAATGGATTTAGAAGCATGTAACTCTGCTTAGGATGGTACTGCTAAAAACCCAAGCCGCTTATTTTATGTTTCCTCAGTTCTTTGGCTATAGTAATGTCCTGGAGACGAGGCTCCCGGGACTCCTGCAGCCCTCCCCCCCCCGGGGGAGAGCCACGAGGAATCAACCCCCACACTTACCCAGCGCCGAAGTGAGACCCCGCCTGGCTTGACGCCAGCGGGAGGAGGTGGAGGGACGCCCAAAGGAGCGACAAAGAGCTGAGGCAGGCGGTCCGGAGGTGGAGGCGGGCTAGAAGGAGCGAGGAGCCCACGGCCAGCAGCGACGACAGCCATGCCGAGCCATGTCCCCGCCTTCCCCCAAAGGAGCGTGGTGGCGAGCCCGCCGACGGGCAGCTGCGCCACCGACAAAAAGACAGGCCACCGCCCCACCAAGAGGCTCTGCATCTTCCAATAAATATGGGGGCAGGGCTTACAGGGAGGAGGGGGGAGGACGGAGAAGGGAAGGAAGGGGTGGAGGGAGGCAGGTATAAAAGAGGGGCAATGATGGGTCGGGGAGGACTGTCCCCAAGTGACAGGTAGCCACGCTGAGAGAGAGAGATGGCCAGACATCTGGGGAGAGACAGGAACCAAGGGTGTGGTGATGTAACCCCCCTGGACTGTCCACATCTGAGACCCTAGCTGCCTCTGGGGAGTGCCGCCGCAACGGCTGACATCCAGCCCGACCTCGAGGGGGTGTCGATTAGCTCGTGTGACAGCAAGAAAGTATGACTGAATTAAAATTTCCTCAGGAACTGGTGACTATTTGAGTAGCACAAGAAGGACCTGATCTGTGGACAATGCAGGCAAAATACCTGAACACCCACCATTTTTCAAGAGGCCTTTCACCTCTGCTCCTCTGCTGTTTTTGAAAGTGCCTGCCAAGAGATAATACCAATGTATTGAATCTGAAATACTCAGACAATTTCCAAATGGTGGGAAGGGGTTTGGTCACAGGCCGGTAAAATATAGTATTACGGATTCTTGCTCCTCACTCCCTAATGAAAATAACTGCAGAGGAAAATCTCATTTTTCAGTAAAGAAACTAATCACATACTAGCATTAAGACTGATGACACACATCTCCGGAAAAAATTTCTTTCACGTACTCATCCTTTACCTCTGAAGCATTTGGTCCTTTCCCTCCCCTTTTAAATAGCGCTTCTCCTCTGACTTTCTCAACTCCATCCTACACATGACCTCAAAGAGAGGAACTTTATGTACTCACCATGGAATTCATAGCAAAGTGGTTGTGCTGCGTCTGTAAATCAAGGGCATGTTGGTAGCTCACTCCAATTTCAGTGTGACTCTGCAGGAACAATTCTTTGTTGTGGCTAATCCAGTCAAACATCTAGAAAAAAAAGGGGGACAATGTCAGAGCTAGAATCGGGAAGAAAAGCCTGAGCACACTGCACCAATACAAATCTGTACAAAACACACAGACCTGCTTAGAGTCACTAGAAAATTATGTTCCATGTCCAAGGAAATCAGGGCCAGAACATGGCATATGAGGCACTTTGGAGCTTGGAATGGACAGACCAAATTAAAACATCTACCCATGCTGTACTGTCACGTTTTACGTAAGTAGCCCGTTGTCGGGTCAATACGAACTACTCAACCAGGAGAAAATAACAATTTTAGTAAGTTGTTGTAGGGCGCCAGTCAAACTGGGGATCTATCTGACAGCATCTGCATGCCAGCAATAAAGTGAAGCTTATTGCCAGTTTGCGTCCTTCAGATGGCGCCCACAAAATCAGACCTCTAACACCATGGCCGGGAGAATCTGCTTTCCACACCCCTATCTTTTAAAAATGTGTAACATCCAGCCTGATGACACATTCTTGTGAGCTCGCACAAGGTGTTGTGTTAATTTGGCTGTTCCTAATAAAGATATTGGAGCTGTCCCTCAGATGGTGCCTACAAAATCAGACCTCTAACACCATGGCCGGGAGAATCTGCTTTCCACACCCCTATCTTTTAAAAATGTGTAACATCCAGCCTGATGACACATTCTTGTGAGCTTGCACAAGGTGGTGTGTTAATTTGGCTGTTCCTAATAAAGATATTGGAGCTGTGGTGGCTCAAGTGGTTAAGACACTGAACTGCAGGCTGTGGAAGGTCAGTAGTTCAGCCATTCGAGACCCGGGTGCCGCATGACGGAGTGAGCTCCCGTCTCTAGTTCCAGCTCCTGCCAACCTAGCAAGGGAATCTTTACCTTTAATAAAGATATTACATGGATTCTGTTGATATGTGTGTGGTTCTGTCCTGATTCCCATACTGGACTCCTTTACCATTCCAAAAACTCAGAGTATGATGGCTGGTCTTGTCAGCTGACTAGGGAGCGGTGGTCATGTCATCATTGTCTGGCACTCCCACCCACTCTCCTACTTCCTACCCCCACCACAGCAACAGAGGCAGCAGCAGTGGTCCTGGCTGCCACCCACTTTCCC
>NW_015161456.1:95094-99138 GCF_001447785.1 Gekko japonicus | reverse complement strand
GTGTGCCACCACACCCATGTTCCTTCTCACGGACAGCCACAGTGGGGCCAGCAGGGGGAAGCTGCCACGCTTTCCTTGCCAGCCCCACTGTGCGGGCAAGGGGACTCTCAGACAAGTGACGATCCAGGGCAGAGGCCCACTGGCATTTCCCCCAATAAAGTAAATATACAATCCTCTTCTGTTTGGATACATAGCAGGGGGCAATGGGGGACCAGGGCCACAGACCAAAGACCTGACGATTGCTTTTGCATCATGCCAGGAGCTCCTTATTGGTTTAAAATAAAGCAATATCGATGTTCCTGCTCCTCTCAATTCAGCGTGCGTGTCGTTTTGTTGCAAATTCTACTCTCTTCCTACAGGATTTATTATTTTCCAACGAGGAAACATCCCAGTCTATCAACTCAAGCTTCTTCAGCGATTAAACAGAAGAAAACAACTTCCTAAAGGTCTCTCACCTCATTCCGTTTCTCATCTCCTCATTAAGAGGTAAGATATAATTTGAGTAAAAAGACTGACTGCAGTTGTTGACTCAAAGAAAAACAAGATAGGTAAAAAGAGATTGTCTCAAGCTTCTTCAGCGATTAAACAGAAGAAAACAACTTCCTAAAGGTCTCTCACCTCATTCCGTTTCTCATCTCCTCATTAAGAGGTAAGAGGTAATTTGAGTAAAAAGACTGACTGCAGTTGTTGACTCAAAGAAAAACAAGATAGGTAAAAAGAGATTCCCAGAGACCAAAATTCACATCCGAACAGCAGGCTTGAGCTTCCTCTTTAAGGAACCCACCTGAGATTCATCTTGTTAAATAGTTACATATTAGATGTGAACTTCTTCCAAACCAAGGTAGAGCTATTTAAAGAGGCAAGAGCGAGTGGGCTAGAAGCTGTAGAAAATAAAACGAGTCTAGTGCTTTACAACAGAAGCAACCTATTTGGGACCAACTTGAAGTTTCAGAATTTTTTAAAAAACAGATTTTTAGGGAAGGAGCAGGAGCATTTTTCTTCTCCCATCTTCACCATAATGATTCTGGAAGTGCCCAGAACTGGATTTCAGTAACTCATGGTAATTCCTAGACTGTTGCAAAATTATGAGGACACAGTAATTTATATCAGTTTTTAGTTTAATTCTTTCTCTTCTCACTCCAGATTTGCTTGCAAAAATATGTTGGCAGCTTAAGACAGCCGTATCCACAGATTTGTTAAAATTAATGCAATCTGGACCTCATTAGTTGTAATAGCGCCCTAAAACCATGTAAACCAACCCTCATTCCCATGCAAGTTAATACTGAATTATATCAATATAGTCTTAGTAAAGATTGTGTTGTGTGACTTGCCTATTTGAGTACATTCAGATATCAAATTTAATGAGAAGTACCATAAAGTAAATATAATACATTGATTCATCTTAGAAACTAGATTTATGTCTTGCTACCCTGTGCTGTCTGCTTATACAGAACTTCAGCAGTTATGGGAATCATAATAACAAAGGCAGGGAAAGGACTGGACACCAAAAGGCATTTGCGAAGATGAATTTGGAACATGTATGAAGATCCACGGGTATCCAGCATGGAAGAGAATGTTGTGCATTGTGCCTGCAGGATCACTTATGGCTTCTACTGTAGGGACAGGACTAGAGATGTGAAGGCCTGGAAAAAAAACTGGAAAAATTCGGGGGGGAAATTTCCCCTCGTTTTTTTCCTGAAGCCTTTTTTGTTTTTTTCCGAAAAATTGGAAAAATTGAAAAAAGAAAAGAAAAGAAAAGAAAATTGATTATGGAACATAAGACAAGGTGTTCAAATATTTTCCGAATTATTTCTAAAAAAATATGTATGGTATCAGATTGATCTAATTTCTGTGCACTGAGGACAAGCAAGTCCTAGGTTACAAACTGAACTCTCCAATGCAAGAACAAGATGCATTTCTTCCTTTAGGAGGTGCTATTGTCACAAGAAAAGAAAAAGGTTACAGTTTTGTTTTTGCATGTGGGTGGGTATTCTGTTTGTAATAATTGTTTGGGTATATATTTGTAATATGCTAGCTGTGATAATTTCATGCCAACTAAAAATGTCCATAGTCATATTTTATGTTCCTAAAGTAACAGAATGACTTTCAATCTGGAAAAGAAAAGAGAAGTGCTAATGTAGCATTTTTTTTTCAATTTTTCCAAAAATTTCCATTTCCCCCCAGAAAAAAACTGGGTGTTTTTTTTCCGAGCTTCAAAATTTCCAGAAATTTTACATCTCTAGACAAGACAGCTTTCTGATGAGCTGGCCACAGGAGTTCAGTGTTGCATTTGTGAGCTAATTACTGAAATGGAGACATTCTTTGGCACAGAGGAAGGCACCTCGTTCACAAACACAGGCTAAAAGTGAAGGATATAAGAACTGAAGGCTCGCAAGCAGTTTAAAACGAGGGCCGTGACAAGTTGCTTATCATTTGCACGCATGTCCTGAGTGTCAGGGCTCAGCTGGTGGCACTATTGCTGCTCGATTTATATTCTCACCATACCCTGAAGTTAATAAAGAGAACATCTTTAAAAAATACTGGAATAGGTTCAGGAAGAACAAGGAACTTTTATTGTAAAGCAATATTTTTTAATTTCTCTTTAGAGCTTTTCTACTTGATCAGGAAAAAATGAGTCCTAATCACATTTCAGGCTTTGTTTGCTGGACATCCCCCAAAGTCCCCCTTAGTACCGTATCTCATCCATGCACCCCATAGGGTGAATTGCTTTCTGCAAAAGCAGATTTTATAAAAAACATCTTCTAAATAAATATCTCTAGAGGTGTAGGCTCTTCCACTGAATGGAAGAGTGCTGAGGCTATACAGAGGCTTTTATAGAATCAGTATGACAAGCAACAAGTAGTCAAGACAAGGGATGGGCAAGAACCAGGAAAATGTGGTTCATATCAGTTCATGGTTTCTGATGTGCACGGTTCACAAACCATGGACCATTATGAACTTTTTGATGCTAGACAAACCAGTTTGTGAGGCTTGTGATGCAGTACACCTCCCCCCAGGCATGCTAGAGATACCAAAGTAACAGGAGCAGGGGTCATTTCCTGCGGGAGAGCACAGGAGCAGAGCTCCGGCAGTAAGGAGTCCAGGAGGCGGGCACATGCAACAAGCTCCACCCCCTGCTCCCAGCAACCCTCAGTTGGGCCACGAGGAGCAAGAAGCAGCCAGGTAAGTTGCAGAGCCCCCCCCCCCCCGGCCCGCCTTCAGGTACAAGCCCTCCCTCCTCTGTGAGGGCAGATCTGCACGTTCCCCCCCCCCCAATAGCTAGCAATCCAAAACAGTCCAGTGATGTCAGGGGGTGTGACATATGCAAATAAGTTATGCTAATAAGTTATGCTAATTAGCTCCTGCACCTCTTTTTCTACGAAATGACCCCTGGTTATAGTACGTACTGTATATAGCTCGCCACACTGGGAAGTGCTGAAATTCAGCTTCTTAGCAAGAGTAGTTTCACTTTCTGGTTCCATTTGGCTCTTGCTAGCAGCCAGTTTAGTTGAAGATCTGCTGCCAATGTAGTTTTGTGGTCATTGCATTTTTTGTCCAAAAAATTAAAAGGCTAGTACTCATATATAAGGCTGCACTGATTTCCACCAATCCCCACTCCACAGATTCCAATTAGGCTGCTCCTGTGAGTCCATTCTCTCTTCCTCTGGCTGAGTGGGGTGGGCCAGCACATGAAGAGGAGGACTTGAGAGAGCTCCCACCCTCCCAAAAAAAGGTACTAGCACTCAATACCAGTAAGTATCATCACAAAAAAAGACCTGTTCATGGTTTTACAAGCTCTCTATGTGGCTTCCTCTTAACGATACTTCATCAACTGCCTCAAACCCCACATAGCCCTCCCATAGGGATGCCAAATGCCCCCGGGGGGCGGAATTCCCCCCGGTTTCGAGCCCCGATTCCCGCTCCCGCGGAATTGGGGCCCAGGGGAAACCCCACCCCCGCATCACCCGGAAGTGACGTCGGACGCTGGGGGCGGAGCCACGCCATTTGAGGGGGAAACTCTTTGTTTTCCCCTCAAATGGCGTG
>NW_015161456.1:89721-94463 GCF_001447785.1 Gekko japonicus | reverse complement strand
CATATTCTCACCATACCCTGAAGTTAATAAAGAGAACATCTTTAAAAAATACTGAAATAGGTTCAGGAAGAACAAGGAACTTCTATTGTAAAGCGATATATTTTTTTATTTCTCTTTAGAGCTTTTCTACTTGATCAGGAAAAAATGTGTCCTAATCACATTTCAGGCTTTGAGCAAGTGCTTCCCCCCCGCAGATGCTAGTGGCTCATCAGAGGGCAGTTTCACTTTGTTCCATTAGGGCCAAGCTAGACATGATGGCATCCGAATGTCCAACGTGAGGACATCACTGCCATTTTAAAGCCTAAAGTGGGCAGTTTTAAAGTGCTGCAGCAAGATGGGATTAAGCACTGTTGTCTCTCCCCCATGGCTCTTCAAGTGCTGAAACTGTTCCCTCCACACAGTTTTCTCAGCGCCTGAAAAGGCATGTGGGCGAGAAGAAGAGCGCTTCGTCCCATGGTGCTGCATCATTTTAAATCGTGGACATTAGGCTTGGAAATGGTGACGGTGTCCCCGTGTCCAACATGGGGATGCCATCGTATGTAGTGTGGCCCTTAGAATAATCCCCATGGTGTGGAAATACAGTGCTGGAGACAGAGGAAAATCAGTGCCACAGTTCACAATTTTTTAAAAAGCCAAAGGAACACTCTAAAGATGGAGTTATATGATGGTGGAGGTGCAGGGTATTAAAGAACTTGTTTTTTGAAAGGACACAGGATGGGGGGACAATGCAGTGGGGAGCAGGGCAGTGATGAAATAACATATTAAGATGGTGAATAAATGAAAAATGTGATTTGTTTACAACTCAAATGCAAAACTCTAGGAAAGGCATGCGAACAGTACTTCGACTTTTATTGCATGAACAAATGACTATGTGTAAAGCTGCGGATTCGACTGGCTTTCGAGCAAGGGAACCTTTACCTTTAAAGCCCCTCGTTTGTTTGTTTCCATGTTCGACAGCATACAGCAAGGGAACCTTTACCTTTACGTTTAAAGCCCCTAGTTTGTTTGTTCCCATGTTCGACAGCATATTCCTATCAACCATGAAAACTGAAAACTTATTCTTCAATGAAAGCAGTGGTTCTTTTTTTTCTCTCTCATAGCCTGGGAGCCATAAACCTTCATACAACATCCATCCTGGTTAGCTAAAGGTACCCTAGATACTGGAAATCTAGATAGCTGACAATTTTTATATACTTTTAAAAGGATGAGGCTGTATTAAATTAAGGCAATGAAATGTGAACCATTGAAGGAAAACATATACCCCGTAGAAAAAAAGCACCATTCAATGAGCACTACCTTATTTTTTTTAAAAAACTCACTGCCATAGTTATCTGCCAGTCTTATTATCTTATTATCTTATCTGCAGAGGTCCATCAGTGGCTATTAGCCACAAGGTATAGATAGGGACTCTGAGCCAAGTGATGCTCTGTCTTCTTGGTGCTTGGGAGGTCAACAGTGGGAGGGCTTCTAATGTCCTGGCCCCACTGGTGGACCTCCTGATGGCACCTGGTATTTCTGGCCACTGTGTGACAGAGTGTTGGACTGGATGGGCCTTTGGCCTGCTCCAACATTGGCGTCTCTTATGTTCTTATGTTCTTTTTTCTTAATTGAAGTGGCTCTGACTGCCAATGATTCCAAGGTTTCTTTTATGCCTGCTGACCAGTCTTGCTGCAGTCCTAGAGCTCCCTGTGCAATTAATGGAAGTGCCAAACAATTATAGGATCGGGCCATGACATCATACATGGCTCTTAGACTTGCATTTCTCCTAGGGCTGCCAGATCCCTTGGACCTGTTGGAGGGATAGGAGGGAACATACAGGGAGTGGGAAGGGTCACCAAAAATAAACATGACGTGCCTATGTGACCCATAAATGACGTAGGCATGTTGGGGACATTTGGGGGGGGGGCAACGCTCTGGTTTTTGGGCAAAACTCTATGGTAGAATTCTACCATAGAGTTTTGCCCAAAAACCAGAGCAACCCCCCCGATGTTCAGATGTCACTTCAGCACGTCATGTTTATTTTTGGCATTCTTCCCTGTTTTGGGGGGGTAATTTGGGGGGGAGTGCCTGAAACCGGGGGACCCCCACCAGGAGGTCTGGCATCCCTAATTTCTCCACATTTTTCCAAACAACCAGGGAAATGAATTAATCTTCCTATAATTTCATGTGGCAGAGCCAAAAGAAAAATCAATTTAATATTGCCATCAGCTTCGGCAGGACTAGAATGTATTCCTTGTTTTTTCCGCAGGTGTCCATGTTGTAGTTTGCAGTAGGGATTCCAGACCTCCCAGTGGGGGTGGGGTCTCCTGAATTCAGTCTCCACCCCCAAAAGGGAGGAATGCCAGAAATTAATCCAACATGCCTATATGACTGGGAAGAGATATAGGCACATTGGGGATGTCGGGGGGCAACGCTGTGGTTTTTGGGCAAAACTCTATGGTAGAATTCTACCATAGAGTTTTGCCCAAAAACCAGAACATCCCCCCCCCCATGTTCCTATGTCACTTCAGCACGTCATGTTTATTTTTGGCATTCTTCCCTGTTTTGGGGAGGTAATTTGGGGGGGGGAGTGCCTGAAACCGGGGGACCCCCACCAGGAGTTCTGGCATCCCTAATTTCTTCACATTTTCCCAAACAACCAGGGAAATGAATTAATCTTTCTATAATTTCTTGGGGATTTTTTTAAAGCTTCTAAATTACATCACAGATAAATGTCCTCCAAAGGTGATTATCTCTCTAGCGCATTATGTCTTATGTTCCATGAATAAAAAGCAAAGGCACACTCTGAACAGGACAGCTATGTGACACAAAATTACATTTAATTAAGTGCATTATTTCCTCCTGAAGGAGTCCAACACATTGTGAACAGGCTGTCTCCACACAATATTTTGCTAAATTATCCACCAGAGCCTAAGGCTTTTCTTTCGGCTATAAATAAAATATTTGTTACCAGGACTCGGACCCAAACGTTTTGTCTTCTGATTTGGAATTTTATGTCTTTGCTGGCCCATGTAAAGCCTAACATTAGTCGGCTTTGTCTGGTGTTTTGGGACTTGTTTAATGCTCTGCTGACTGCTCTCCTGGCTGACCTTTGGACTTGTATTGTGACTCCCCCTGTCTGCGTGCCTCCCTGGCTCTACCATGACACACAGTAAGATTTATGGAAGGGTGAATGATAGATCTCCCCATTTGTTTCTGAGCCTACTAATGAACTTGTTAAGATATACATTGTCTTCAAAACCACAGCAGTATCAAACAGCGGGTAGCTAGAAAATTTTCAATGGGGGGCAAAGACTGGATGTGGGGAACATAATTAGATTACCACTTTGAAAGTCCCTACCCACAGTGGCAAGTCCACACAGAGCCACTCCACAAGTTCCCCTTTAAACCAGAGAAAAAGAAGTTCAGTGTCATTCCAGATTATAGGCAAAAGGCCCAAGAACTCTCTACAAGTGAAAAAATATCCATGTGGAAGCAGATTTCTTTCCTGTGTACAACATCTAACATGTGAAGCAGCACTAATCATAGTCACTGCCATCCTCAGCCTCATCACAAATTGGGGTGATTTCAGCAGGGCAAGAATGGTTCGATATAATTATGCACTGTGCCTTCCAGCCCTGCTTGTGAGATCCCTAGAAGGTGCCAACTGACCACTCAAAGTAATGGAATGCAGGACTTCAGTACAGTAGCACAGCTCTTAAGTTGCTAATATTGGCTCCAGTCACACGGGCAGGAAAATGCAGGGCAAAATAACGCAGGGTTAAGCAATCAGATCTCCCGTGGACCTCCCGTGGAGGTTCTGTGGAGGACCCGTGGGTAGGGAGAGGTACCGATCACAGGACGGGTTTTTTTGTGTGTACACCAAAAATGCGCATGCTCCGTTGGGTGCTTGTGCGCATCCAAGGAGACTTGGGGGAAAAAAACTTTTTTGCAAGGGGACATGGGCGGGCGCCGGATGCCACCGGAAATGCGATCAGACACCCGCCCTTGCCCCGTGGCTTCCGGAAACTAGTGCCTCCGAGGTACTAGTTTTTTGTCGCGCGTCTTCTGCGGGAAGCCTCAGTTGAGCCACGGGAACGCTACGCTTCCCAGATGTGCCGGTGAGATCGCGCCCGCAAAATCTGCCTGTCTTCCATCTCTCTAGCGTGGCTAATGTTCCGTGTGACCACAGCCATTATAGAGATATTGGATTGGATCCCATTGTCAGGTCTTGGTCCGTCACGGTGACCTCTCCGTGGGGAAGGCCGAGTCTTGGGAGTGGGAATTCGAGGTAGGGTCGGGTAGTGAAACCTCAGGCCCGTGGAGTGGCAGGCCGTTACTTCATGCTGCACTCCCCTAAGTTGGCTAATTTCAGAGTCCTGCGTTTGCCAGGTGTCACCGGGGTTCTGCCCTGCACTGCCACACACTTTCTCTGGGAGTCCGGGCCCCTCCTGACACTTGCTTCCCTCACACAGTGCCTCTGGTCTTCATAAGCCCAGGCGTCATCCTCCTCAGCTTGCCTTCCTCCCCCTCTTTATTCCCCTCTCTGATTCTCGCCCCACCCTACAGCACACTGGCCATTGGGCTGATCAATCCTGGCTTCCCCCCCCCAAGGAGACCCAGCCCTCCTCCTCGTGGACTGGCCATCACCACTGCCAGAGCTGAGCTCTGCCCTGACCTCCTTTTGCAGCCGGGGTTCCCTGAGTGGGGTGAGGAGGGAGCAGCCCCAGCACTTCTTTAAACACCTGGAGGGGCTGTCCGGG
>NW_015161456.1:80194-88134 GCF_001447785.1 Gekko japonicus | reverse complement strand
CTTGCAGCTCCACTGCTGAGCACCATGAGGGGCCCGGCGGTGGACCTGCAAGGCCGGTGGGAGTGCAAGGAAGCCCTGCGAAGGCCCTCCCTGGCCCCAGGCAGGCAGCGGTGGGGAGAGGCAGGGAGGAAGCAACTTACCCTCCCTCTTCTCTTGCCTCCTCCTGGCTGAATGAGGGCCAGAAGCGGGGTGGCCGGAAGCAGGGGGCGGGGCTTCATCATGTGCCCCGCCCCCCGTACCTCACCCGGGGGAACTGCGATCCCCCGCGATCCCACCGAAATGACCTCTGGTCAGCACTTAATGTTTCTTAATTGGTGGAACAAGATCCCATCCTTCAATTTAAAAAAAAAAAACCCTTGGGATGAACAGAAACAATCCCATCAAAATGTAAGGTAAGTATTCAGAATGAGCCAGGTTTGTGAAGCACAAACATACCCCACAAATATTTTGGAACCAACCATCCAATAGAAAAACTGAAAATTTGTCCAGTTGAGGATCTTCTCACCATCATTTAGGTAATCAATTAAGCATACAATTAATTATACAAAGACATAAGTAATGCAATGTAGTGCATGATATGGCATGGAAAAGCATCCCAACACCAAGAAAAAATTTACTTCTGCTAGAATGTACAAGAAGAATCCATCACTTGAGAATGGTTTGGCATGCTACCAGTGGCAAGGGTCCAGTTTTAAACTGGCACAGCTAAATGGAGAATGAAACCTTTGGAGCCAAGAATAATAAATTCTAAAATTGAATTTTCACAGTATTTTATTATTATGCCTACTGGAGTAATATTCCTGATGCCCAGAGAGTGTCAATATCTGGATTTTGCTTTTAGTAAAGGCAGTAGAAAGAGTGCAGATGGCTTCTGTATCAGTATTAGAGCCAGCATACAATCTACAATCTTATCCGATTTGAATGCAGTTAATTTACACAGTAACTGGTAGTGGAAACAGTTGGGTCTGCAATTGGTACTTGGGGTTGCCACATCTCTAGGCAGGGGGAACAATGTGGCCCATACCTGCAACTGTTGTTCATCAAGTAGTCACCTGTGCAGTTACAAATGGATACTGCGCATGCTAAGGCCTGCCGCAGGAGTTGCAGAAAGTACTAGAAGCGTATGAGGCTCTGTCACCCACCAAGCTGGTTTCCCACCATTTTTGGCCCATCCTTTAGTGACATCTACATCCATACAATAGTTTTAGCAAAGGTGAAGGACAGAGACAGGACTGCTTTGCAAACCACAGTGATGGAAAGACCATGGCAGAAGGCTGCAGTGGTCACCTGTGCTCTTGTGGAGTGAGAGAAGACCTGCAGAGGACGATCGACTCAAGCCAACTCATAGCCAAAACAGAGGGTGGAGGTGATCCATCAGGAAATGGAGAGCACTATTCTTGCCCTTTTGGGGCCAGTAAAGGAAATAAACACGTCTGAATCTCTTTTGTTCTATTAAGATAGAAAAGTAAAACCCATGAAATATCCAGGGAGTGGAGAGAATGCTCTCTAGGGTCTGTGGGTTGAGGAAAGAGAGCAGGCAGAGTTATGCTGGCTAATGTGAGCCGCCCTGACCCCGTTCGCGGGGAGGGCGGGGTATAAATATAATTAAATAAATAAATAATGTGGAAAGCAGTCACAACTTTGGAGGGGGGAATCAACAGAAGGGTGGACAACCCTTGAGTTGAATATCTCAGGGAATGGGGGGGGTATAGCTATGGCCTTGCAACTCACTGGCCCTATGGCCAGACATGATAGCTACTAGAAAAATGACCTTCATAGTAAGAAGATGTAAAGGACAGGTGGCTAATGGTTCAAAGAGCTTAGACATCAACTGGAACAAAACATGGGAGAGGTACAGGATGGGAAATGGGGGGGGGGGAGGACTTCAGTAAGAAACCTAAGAAACCAGATTTGGAGGTACCTCATCTACAGCCTTGCGAAGCTAACAACTGAGGATTATATCTGTGTGGTCGCACTGAGGGAAGACTTCTGGAGAAGTTAAAAATTTTAGGGCACATCCGTGCAACGTAATTTTGAGGACCCAACAGCCTATTGTCATCCTCCCAGAGGAGAGGAGAGTCATTCCCGATTCAAGTGGACAGGAGAAGACAGCAGATGGTAGTCCAAAAGCCTGTTTAGAGGCTTCTGTTGGCTTGGGTGTGGAGGTCCTGGCCCTGCTTCTGTGAAAGTTATATCTCCTACTATTTAGAGGTGAAGGCTGAGAGTAAGGAAGGGTTTGGAGTAGGGTTGCCAAATGCTTTTTGAGCCGCAGCGGGGGACTCCCAGCTGGCAGCTGGAGTGCGCGTACGCGTGCCGCACACTCGTGGCCCCACCCCCAGCATACCCGGCATGGTCGCGTCACTTCCGGGTGACGTGCACGTCACGTACTTTGGGGGTGGGGTTCCCCCCGGGGCCCGATCCACCGGTGACGGGGAACGGGCCTCTGGGGCGGGGTTTTCCCCGCCCCCCGGAGGGACTTGGCAAGCCTAGGTGGAACTGAGGCGGGCTTCAGCCATGGGCCTATGGTGTACTCTAGAAGGCCATCCAGATTTTGGAAAGGCTACAAAGCCCACTGAACCCGGCTGCATGACCTGAAAAACGGTCAGTGTCAGGTGAAGGGGCACACAACAACTTGATTTTGAGGGGATGTGTCAAGTGCAATGGCTGCCCTGCAGAGACACAAATGTTCTCAGTTAGAAAGACTGACCTAGGAACCTCCATCGTATCTTCCAGGGATAGTTCTGAAGGACATGCCAGTTCTGAGTCAGTGTAGATGTGCTGGCCATAAACAGGGTCAATTTCAAGGAGAGGAGCCCGATGAAGCTCTGCAGTAGGTAGCAGGTTTTGATCACTTTCCAAAGAGTCAAGTGGGGGCAGACACTCGGATTGTAATGATAAGGGCCATACAGATCCATATTGTAGGTATCTCACGAGGCCAAAGAACCATAATCAGCAGGCGACTGCTGACCTTAGTATAGCCAGTCCTATGGAGGGTAGTCAGAGTAATATTGAGGGACTATCGGTGAATGGGATCCCAACCATTTCCATAGTGGTGGTGAGGGAATCCTTGGGCTTGAGCTGCAGTGTGAGGCTGCAAAAGGTGGTCTGATAGCTGCAAAACTGAAGATGGGACCAGATCCACTTCCTTGGCATTGGTGAGTTCCCCTTCAGACATTGAAAAACCATAGCATCTTCACAAGGCAAGTGATAAGACTGAGACGGTGTCTTGGGGGATAAGACAAACTTTGCTGACTCTCTCTAAGAGCAGGTGGAGAGGTGAGAGTTCTCATGTCCAAGGGCCCTGATGGTCCATCAACATTCAGAAGGCATTATCACCATATTTTCCACGGTGCTCGTGTTTGTGCTTTGGTTTCTTGTGTGGAAGCTGCAAGGAGCAAAGGCCAGGTACAGGTGAGGACTTTCTGGGACCAAAAATGAAGATGGGCCCCAATGTTAGAACCAGGGAGGAAATTGAAGCTGACCTCAGACCTGAGAGAAGCGAGGCTAAAAGGACTTGACACTCTGGGGGTCTGCTCGTATGAGGGGGTGGTATGTTCCTCAGAAACCAAGCCAAAGTGGTCTTTCTTTCACAGGGCAGCCTTTAAGAGGGAGGTCCTATGATGCTAGGGTTGCCAGCCCCCAGGTCTGGGTGGGGTTTTTCCCACTTCTGGGGGCTCCAATCCACCTCCGGCCAACTGGCCAGTGGGGGAAGCCCCACCCCCAAGCTCTCCCTTCCCTCCTGCAGTGATTTAAAGGGCTTCAGCTGATCCGTGGGGAGCATGTGGCCCATCAAACAGCTGGAGGGACCCTTTTTGGCCCCAAAAAACTAAGTCAAACATACCAAAGAGAAACAATAAAGAGAGCTTGGGGGGAAAAACACAACCTCTTTTTGCAGCAGCAGAGAAAGAACTGAGGGATGGGAGCTCTTCTCCCCCGTGCCAAAAGTAGGGGGAAACCACCTATGCAGTTGAGGGAAGGAGTCCCGTATGTGGTTCTAGAGCTTTCTACATCTCGTGCAGCAGTCCTGCAAATGCAGAGTACCCACATGTGACTGCACAGTCACCGCCACGACTTTGAACATTTGATTATACAACTATATTCACCTTTGTGCATATTGAAACTTTATAGCTGAACAATGTTGAGGCTGAGCTTAAAGAACAACTGAATAGAAGGCTGTTTTTAAAGCCAGCCAGCTGTCAACTGTTTAAAAACGTGGACTCCCATATTCAGACCAATTTCACACAAGAGCTGCGCTACGGTCGCGCCTCCCTTTGCCCTGCTTCTATAGGTCAATTTCCCACTTGAAGCCGCGCGGCTGCATTTTGACCCATGGCTTCGCCTGATTTTCCCCGCGGTTTCATGATCCTGTTTTTTGAGGATCACGAAACCGCGGGGGGGATTGGGTGAAGCCGTGGGTCAAAATGCAGCCACGCGGCTTCAAGTGGGAAACTGACCAATAGAAGCGGGGCAAAGGGAGGTGTGACCGCGGCGCAGCTCTTGTGTGAAATCAGTCCAGAAGAAGACGAAGACAAAGACGAAGAAGACGACAACGACGACGAAGAAAAAGACGAAGAAGAAGATGAAGAAGAGGAGGAAGAGGAAGAGGAAGAGGAAGAAGAGGAGGAAGAAGAGGAAGAGGAGGAAGAAGAAGAGGAAGAGGAGGAAGAGGAGGAGGAGGAGGAGGAGATTGGATTTATACCCCGCCCTTCACTTGGAGTCTCAGAGCGGCTTACAAACTCCCTTCCTTTCCCCTCCCCACAACAGACACCCTGTGAGGTGGGTGGGGCTGAGAGAACTCTGACAGAAACTGCTCTTTTTCAAGGACAGCTGTGCCAGAGCTTGTGACTGATCCAAGGTCACATCAGCAGGTGCAAGTGGAGGAGTGGGGAATCAAACCCGGTTCTCCCAGATTAGAGTCTGCACACTTAACCACTACACCAAACCACTACACCAAGAACTCCTTCCTATAATGTACATCAGGCCCCAAATACAGTCTTAAAGTTACCTTGTTTGAACTGATGCAAGTGTAAGCAATCCTGATTTCCTGTTGTTAAGTGATTACGTATTGATCATATTAGGCCAGAGTTCTGAACGCTGACACAAGATTCCCATATTCTTGAACATGAAAAAATGTACATGAAGTACGTTTGGAAGGGAAATACAGCTGACCTATCAGCAGATTAGGCACCGAAAAAAAGTAAATATCATTCTAACACACATACTCCTGTTTGAGGAGAGGATTAAAGTATGCATCCGGCAGTAACATTAACAATCGTGTCCAATCTAACCACAACATTGTGGTAGAAATCACTCATTATGTCCAGGAGCTAACCCAAAAGAATAAGTGGGCTTGAAATGTGCACCAATTTATTTTCCTCTATGGGTTTTGGCCTCTTTTCTTTACCACCAATCAATGGCAGTTGTACAGGTAGATTGGTTGCTACTCAAAAATATCTACAACCCTTGCCAGCAGTTAGTTTTGCTAGAGGAACACTGTAAGAAGGTCGGAGTCCCCAAGTGACCAACGCTGCAGGTGCCCGTCTTGCCACATGCTTCTTTTGTCTCTAGACTGACAGGGGTGGGTGGGATTTGGAGAGATAAAGTAACTTGACAGCTTTAGGACCATTCACACGCTAATAGATTAAAAGTGGCTACATGCACCTACTTCACTAAGGACACATAAAGTCAGGAATCGTTATTCCCCATCGTATGTGTCATCGTTTCAACAGATGCACATAGCGGCCGCAAACATGATAACGTACCTTCTGCATGGACATTTTAATCTATAATGCATTGAAGCGTTTATGTTTGGTAGGGAACATGAAAGAGAGAACACTTTTTTTGTTTCATTTTTCCTCCTCTACTTTCTTCTATGTATTATCAGTGATGCCTTTTTGCTTACCTGCAGTTCAAGCTAGGTAAACACCGAAAGTTATACGTTGCTAATTTCTAAGATTGTGATGGGAAGATGGAAGAATATGAGCATGTCTCCACTCAGAGATAGTCCTACCTGACCACGGTTGCCACTGCTATGAAAGCAGCAGGGAGAAAGCTTACTCTGTGCAATATTTCAGTTCTCTTTGCCTACTCACAGTCCTGGTGCATTCTACACATGTACAGTTGTTTTCTGCATGGCTACTGGGTAGGGTTGCCAAGTCTCACCTTGTTCTGGAGCAGGGGACCCCCGGGTCGATCCTGGAGCGCGTGCCGCATCCACGTTACCAGGAAGCGATGTGATGACGCTGTGATGAGTCCCCCCCCGGGGCCCGATCTGGCAGTGGCGGGGAACGGGCCTCTGGGGCCTCTGGGGCGGGGGTTTCCCGGGGGGGACTTGGCAAGCCTACTACTGGGTTTCCTACAGCAGTTTACTTCCCTTTTTATGTCTCTGGTTTGCTGATATAGACTCATGCACCTGCACTGGCTCCTGATCAGAACTTCAAATGTTATGCCTAGGGATAACATTCACCAGGTGGGCGTGAGGGATCCCCCGCTTTTGTGGTCTCCTGCCCACTGCCAGCCAGGAGCCTGCCACCCTCAATGCCATGCACCCTGATGTCACCCAGAAGTGACGTCAGCAAGTCAGTGATGTCGGGAGACAATGCTCTGCGTTTTGGACAAAATTCTATGGTTTGAGGCCGTTTTGCCTAAAAAGCAGAGTGTCGCACCTGTTGTCGTTCACACGCTGACGTCACCTCTGGGTGACATCAGCACATCACACGATGTCCCTGCCCACCCCTGGAACACCCCCCAAATCCCACCCCCGTCAGTGTGACAAAGGGGCCTGGCGACCAACGCTCCCTCTAAGCTGTGGAGTCTTGTGAGCAACAATTCTCCTTTGTGAGCTACTGGCATTAAAGTTGTGAGCAAGCGATTTGGCTACTGCATAAATTACTTTGCTCTGGAGCCATCCTTCCTGAGCCAAGACAAAAATGTGTGAGCCGGAGGCTAAAAAACGGTGAGCTAGCTCACACTAACTCAGCTTAGAGGGAAGACTGCTGGCAACCCTAGTCCTGCAGTTATCTGGGTCCAGCATTTGAACTCTACTGCGATCCTGCCCTGAAGCCTGAGAATGAGTCAAGTTTGAAAAAATTCCAGAAAGCATTAAAGACTCATTTTCAACTCCTTTTTTCCCCCTACACCTTTTTCGACATCCTACAGAGCATTTTGCCCTCTGTAACTGAAAATGGAACCTTTCAGTTTATATTTCCTAAATTCTACTGAGCTGCTGGACACCGTTAGCATCCTGCAACAAACACGGCAATGTAAGATTGACAGGAAGCTGTGTGCAAATACATGGAAAAGAAAACGCATCAGCACATTCAGTCCTCAAAATAAGTTCGAGCCATCCACTAGAATGGGTAGAAAGAGAATGCCAAATTGTATATCTAAGTATCACAAGCCGTCTCCAGGAAGCTGGAACAGAGGTACATGGTGTTCCAGGTCAGCACACTGGAGCTGCTTCCTCCGCACTACAGATGGAAGACTATAGAAGAAGACTGCAGCTGGGACTTTGAAAACAATCGACTGAGCAGGAAGTACACAGGCCTTTCCATCAATACCCTGCCCTCCTGACCATGTACTGAACTTTCCCTTTCAAAGCTGAGTGTAACCACTTCCAATTACACAACACTACTTCGGGAACATTCAAAACTACCAGAAACAGGAACTTAGATTCTGGATGCTTGGTGGGGTTGCCAACCCCCCCGGTTTGCCAGGGGTCCCCCATTTTTGGGGGGTTTAGGGCTGCCAAATCCCCCCAGGGAGCAGAAACCCCCCCGCCCCAGAGGCCCGTTCCCCGACGCTGGGGAATCGGGCCCCGGGGGGAACCCCGCCCCAGCGTGCACGTCACAGGGAAGTGACGTTATGACACCGGGCATGCTGGGGGTGGGGCCACGGCCATACAAGGGAAAACTCTATGGTTTTCCCTTGTATGGTCGTGG
>NW_015161456.1:73022-79890 GCF_001447785.1 Gekko japonicus | reverse complement strand
GCGGGCGGGTGGGAGGGGGCGGAGGACATCCCCAACGTGATGTCATCACGTCGGGGATGCCCCGCCCCCTCCAGGAACGCCCCCAAAGTCCCCCGCTGGGGGTGGAAGATGGACTTGGCAATCCTACTGCCAGGTCCTCCCTGGCCACCAGCAGGGGATGAGGGGGTTAAGGGTTGCCACACCCAGGTTGGGAAACTCCAGGAGATTTGGGGATGGAGCCTGGGGAGGACAGGGACTTCAGTGGGGTAGAATTTCACAGAGTCCACTTTCCAAAGCATCCATTTTGTCTAGGGAAACTGATCCCTGAAGTCTGGAGATAAGCTGGAATTCCTCCTGGGGGATCCCCAGGTCCCACCTGGAGGTTGGCATCGCTAGCAGAAAAGATTGACAGGTGACCTAAGGGGGGGGGGAATCAACCTCTGAGCATGAAGTCATGCAGCGGAAAATTGAAGCCAGAGGTCAGAAAGGCTGCTCCCTGGCCATTTCTTAGCCCAGGTCCTCCTGTACCATCCGGCCTGTTCCTGCTTCTCCATTCTTCACTCCACCCTTCCCCACCCCCTCTGTCTGCTATCACTCGGCTTCATCTCTGGCCACCAGCTTTCCTCATTACCAGTGTGGAAAAGTATACGAGTAAGTAGCCTCAGAGAGCAACGTAAACCAACAATTTTGTTGGGTTTGTTTGAAATCTTCTCTGACTTACAAGCAAGCATTGAATTCTCACCATATGTAAAACTTCAGGAATTTACCAGCATGTATTAATAGCAGGGTTGCCAATTGCTACATGTGCATGCAATTATATGAACAGTAAAAATGAACTTTCTTTCTTTTCTTTTTTTGCAAGAGAGGAGCAGTTTTCTGAACTTTCTTCTTCTGGCAAAATAAATGGCTGGTGTGAAGAGAAACAAGGGCGCAATTAAGGAAAGAGGAGAATGGCTCCTGGGCCTCCGACCCAGAACACTCATCACTTCTACACTAGTACAAGTAGCAAGAAGATATCCCTCGGGCTCAAGGAGCTTTACTTCCAAGTAGCGATATACTCAGGGCTTTTTTTGTAGAAAAAGCCCAGCAGGAACTCATTAGCATAATAGGCCACACCCCACAGCAGAAACTCATTGGCATATTAGGCCACACCCAGGACAGCACAGCTCATTGGCATATTAGGCCACACCCCATGTTACCAGAAGTGTGCTCATCCAGCCACACCCACCTTTTGCTTCTTATTCTCTTTACCTTCTTTGTTGTCAAAACCCAGGGCCTTTTTTTGTAGCAGGAACTCCTTTGCATGTTAGGCCACACACCCTTAATGTAGCCAATCCGAATGAGTTTCTGCTGTTGGGTGTGGCCTGTTATGCTAATGCGTTCCTGCTGGGTGTGGCCAACTTGGAAGCCAGCCGGAACTCCGTTCCTGTGCGTTCCTGCCCAACAATAGCCCTGGATATATTTAACCATAGACTCTGCCTGTTCCTGGCATCGTGTGCAAGCTCAGGCAGTTGTCACGAAGAAGAGTCCTACAAGCACCTTCCGCTCCCATTATATACAAACCCTGGGGGGCAGGAACAGAAGGGAAAGAATCAGGTACTGCACGAATACTGTTCATTATGCAGCTCAATCCTGTGCACCTTTACTCAGACACAAGTCCTACTCTCTTCTATGGCATTTACTCCCAATAAAAATGAACACAAGCTAGGACAACAGAAAAGGCATAGCAGCTGTCTGTGTATTGTCAGGTTTTTTGGGGTGTGTGTGTCACCCTCAATAAGAGCCAGAGAAAAACCCATCTGGAAGGATCTGGCTGGCTTGTTTTACCCACAGACAGACACAGAGTGCTTTGCAGATGGCTGGAAGACGGGAAGTCACTGTTCACAATTCTAAGGATGCCCAGAGGAACAGGACTACAGTTTGGATGGGTGTTCCGGAAAGCAGCAGCATCCAAACCTGCTACAGTCTGAGAGATCTGGATGCTATTTTGGCATGTCTCTTGACCCCAAAACATGTTCAAGATTTTACATTCCACTTAGGAGTCCTGAACACTGTGAATGCTTTGGAAGGAATGTGGACAGCTACAAGGAGTGTAGCCGAGCTGGGTCAGAGGGAGAGAAGGGAGAAAGGCAAAGCACACATCATTGAGAAATACAGTATGAATGGATTATCAGTTCTTTACGGGTCAGTTTACAATGCCAAAATCCCCCTTCACTTGATACATCCCGAAGTCCACATGGAGACCTTAAGCAACTGATGTAGGTCCTCTGTGGTTACAGCTGCATCTTCCCTACAGCAGTCTCCACAACTGCAGCCGCACATTTTTCTGCCGCTATGATCATGGAAATAGCTTGCGGGACATTGCAGCTGCATTCATGGTCAACACAAGCGTTATGTTCTCTGAAAGACCCTTGGGACAGCTGGGATGTACGGCACTGAGGATACGACATCATATGCTTTTTCTCAATATCTAGAGCACTCCTAATCTGGGCTGTGAACACATTCTCTGCGCTACTTCGTGTTTCCTGAGAAAATTAGTTAGCTCTGAATGTTTCTGACAGAACAGGATAAAACAGAACGAGGTAAAAACCTAAACACTGCACAGTTCTCACCTTGACCCCAAAACATGTTCAAGATTTTACAGTCCTGAACACTGTGAATGCTTTGGAAGGAATGTGGACAGCTACAAGGAGTGTAGCCGAGCTGGGTCAGAGGGAGAGAAGGGAGAAAGGCAAAGCACACATCATTGAGAAATACCGTATGAATGGATTATCAGTTCTTTACGGGTCAGTTTACAATGCCAAAATCTCCCTTCACTTGATACATCCCGAAGTCCACATGGAGACCTTAAGCAACTGATGTAGGTCCTCTGTGGTTACAGCTGCATCTTCCCTACAGCAGTCTCCACAACTGCAGCCGCACATTTTTCTGCCGCTATGATCATGGAAATAGCTTGCGGGACATTGCAGCTGCATTCATGGTCAACGCAAGCTTTATGTTCTGTGAAAGACCCTTGGGACAGCTGGGATGTACGGCATCGAGGATCCTACATCATATGCTTTTTCTCAATATCTAGAACACTCCTAATCTTGGCTGTGAACACATTCTCTGCACTACTTCGTGTTTCCTGAGAAAATTAGTTCGCTCTGAATGTTTGTGACAGAAGAGGATAAAACAGAACGAGGTAAAAACCTAAACACTGCACAGTTCTCACCTATGGCAATAAAGTAAGTAGAAATAAAGAAGTCCAAGTCTCCTGCCCATGCCTAAATTCCCATCCCACAACACCCTTAATTGTCACCCTTTAGAACAAACATAGAGGGGCTGCGGTGGCTCACGTGGTTGAGACGCTGAACTGCAGGCTGTGGAAGGTCGGTAGTTCAGCGGTTCAAGACCTGAGTGCCGCAAGACGGAGTGAGCTCCTGTCTTTGGTCCCAGTTCCTGCCAACCTAGCAGTTCGAAAAGCAAGAAATTGCAAGTAGAGAAATAGGTACCACTTCGGTGGGAAGGGAACAGCGTTCCATGCGCCTTGGTGTTTAGTCATGTCGGCCACATGACCATGGAAATGTCTTCGGACAGCGCTGGCTCTTCGGCTTTGAAACGGAGATGAGCACCGCATCCCTAGAGACGGATTCGACTGGCTTTCGAGCAAGGGAAACCTTTACCTTTACCTTTTTAGAACAAACATTCCCTTCCTTGTTGCTTGTTTAATAATAATAATAATAACAACAACAACAACAACAACAACAACAACAACATACTTTATTGTCATTGTACATAGTACAATGAAATTAAAGATGCAATCATTTTGGTGATCTACAACAGTATTCATATGCACTCACACACCATTCACTACTGTCCCATAACTCCCTTAAGGTTCGCATAACAACTTAAAACCACCAATGTCACCCAAATTCCAGTTTCATACAGCATTTAAGGCAATAATAGCTCTCAAATAAAAACTATTTTTAATCTATTTGTCTTTGCCCTAACCCTATATCTTCTGCCTGAAGGCAGCAGTTCAAACAGGGAGTGATCAGGATGTGACAAGTCCTACAAAATTTTCTTTGCTTTTTTCAAACATCGAGAACTATACAATTCCTCCAGAAATGGGAGAGGGCAGCCAATGATCTTCTGGGCTGTAATAACAACTCTCTGGAGTGCTTTCCTATCCATAGCCATACAACTGGCAAACCAGGCACAAACACAATATGTTAAAATGCTCTCTATTGTTTCCTGCTGCTAGAGGTTGGGGCCCATGAGAGCTGCCCCTGCAAAGCTGAAAGGCCAGCCATGATAGGCTGCACTGTGGCAAACATCAGGAACGGAGTGAAGAGCAGAGTGAAGAAGCTGGATTTATATGGTTCTGCTTTAGGGCTGTTTCCTAGTATTTTGTACCCCAAAAAACCCACTTCCCCAGGCAGCCCCACCTGCACCTATCTCTCTCCTTTCTGACACATATGTTGAGCTCCCTAAACTCCTGTGTGATACCGTCCTCTTGCAAGAGCAGCCACATCAGATGACAGCAAGGGATCTACCTCAAATTCTACCACAAAGCCATGGGACCTCAAGAAGAAAGGTCCCCCTCTCAACAGCATGCAGAGAAATCCACTGGTTCCCACCTAGTACTGAAAGAGGGATGGGAAGCACACGAAGAAGGTGTGCTCTGGCTCTCATCCAGAGAGGGGAGTGAAGCACAGAGGATGGCAAGGCCGCAGGGGAACCAAGGGCCACCCTCCGCCCATTTTGGTGTAGTGGTTAAGTGTGCAGACTCTAATCTGGGAGAACCGGGTTTGATTCCCCCCTCCTCCACTTGCACCTACTGGATGACCTTGGGCAAGCCGTAGTTCTGGCACAGCTGTTCTTGAAAAAAGAGCAGTTTCTGTCAGAGCTCTCTCAGCCCCGCCTGCCTCACAGGGTGTCTGTTGTGGGGAGGGGGAGGGACAGGAGTTTGTAAGCCGCTCTGAGACACCTTTGGGTAGTGAAGGGCGGGGTATAAATCCTTCTTCTTCTCTTCTTCTGCTGCCCCAAGCATTTGCTCAGGCCGCTTGGCGGGAAAAGACAGCCTTGTTTGCTTCCCCCTCGGAAATGACATCCCAGACAACTATCCAGATTTATCAGTTACTTAGACTCAGGGGTCACTTCGTAGAAAAAGAGGTGCAGGAGCTCATTAGCATAATGCATTAGCATAACTCATTTCCCCTCTAATAGAGCAGTAAGTTTTAAGACTTTTGAGTCTTTTCATAAAGCAAAGAAAATACAAAACTTCCCATCAATGGGACTGTATGCCCTGAATAACATGTTTCACGAATTATGTATAAGAGTGTGTATGTGTCAAATAACTTAAGTACATGTCTTCTTGCTAAGAAGGATTCCCAGCTCAGCTGTGGCAGGGTTAGGGTTATCAGTCTCAGGGTCTCCTAGGAGTACAGCTGATTTCCAGATCACAGAGATCAGGTCCCCTAGAGCAGGGGTCATTTCGTAGAAAAAGAGGTGCCGGAGCACATTAGCATAACTCATTAGCACAACTTATTTGCATATGTCACACCCCCTGACATCACTGGAAGTGTGTCAGAAGGCAGCACCCACCACCGCTCAGGCTCCACTGGACTGTTTTGGATTGCTAGCTATTGGGGGGGGGGGAACGTGCAGATCTGTCCCCGCAGAGGAGGGAGAGCTTGTACCTGAATAAAACTTGGTCTTAAAGGTGCCACTGGACTGTTTTAGACTGGGGGGCCGGGGGGAGCTCTGCCTGGGGTGCTTCTTGCTCTGCCGGAGGGCTGCTGGGAGCAGGGGGTGGGGCTTGTTGCATGTGCCCGCCCCCTGGGCTCTTTACTGCCGGAGCTCTGCTCCTGCAGGAAATGACCCCTGCTTAGACTACCCTTGAACCCTGAAGACATTCTGTGGAAGAAACAATCTCCTTTACTGGAAGGTTTTGTAACTGAGTCCTCCTCTCCAGCTGTATAGAACTGTGGATATATTCCACCTTTCATTGGAACTACTGCTAACTTCAAGAAAAAGCTTGAAAGCATCGTAGCTATCTGCGCTGCATGAAAGCTTCCCCCAGGTATAGAGGGAAGTGTTCAAGGTGCTTTAGGTTTGACTAAGAAAAACAAAATGACTAAGAGATTCTCCATAGGACTGGCTCAGTCTTGTCCTTAGCCTGGGGGCAAGCATATAAAAGATAAGCCTACTGTAAATTTTGAAGTCCCGGGGTGGGAGGTTAAACCCTAAGTAATCAAAAAACTTGAAAAATCGGGAAGGCAGCTCCATCCACCACACAGACTGACTATGCAGCATGAGGTTCCTTGCCAGCCCTCCACTCACTGTATGGACTTGGCGTGCTGTCATATTCTGTTTCTTTGCTCCATCAATACAGATGCTCTGATCAATTAGGGGAAAGACCAGCTCCTCTTTGGAAACAGTCTCCATGACCTCAGCAGGCTTACATTCTGAGGGCAGCCATGCAACAGGTTCAAAAAAGAGAGCTATGACGGATTCAATGGCAAAGTAATTGGCCCCTCCATACCTCCTTCCTCCCTAGGATTCTCTCCTTCCGCCACAACTTCGTGTTCAATTATGCTGAACTCAGCTTGCTACTTAATGGCAAGTTGACTCATGAACTCGCTCATTTATACTCTCAGCCAGTAAGAGCATCTCCCAAAAGATCGCTAGTATCACCCATTTTGTTATGTCATAGGAGAGTGACAGTTGTCTGAGTGTGCTAAAATTAGCATGTCAACATTTTTTGCTAGCTTTGGGTGTGTGTGTTCCCCCCCCCCAAAAAAATCTAACAATGTAAGGGAAGTACATGCCTTACATCTTTACAGTAGGGTCACCAACTCTGGGTTGGAGAACTCCTGGAGATTTTGGGGGTGGAGTCTGAGGA